>NC_064645.1:216504572-216806690 GCF_023864345.2 Schistocerca serialis cubense
ATCGCAACGCACTCCAGCGGCAGTTGAGGGATGTTTCTAGTTCGTAAATCACACTGTTTACTCAACGGGCGCGCGTAAAATTTCCACGTTAGCTCTATTTCCTTCATCGTCCGAGAAAAGGAAAGTACCATGTCCAATCAATAAGGACACAGGCTTATAAAAGTTCCGTTACAAACAGTGCGGTACAAATTTGGAATACTTCTCCGCGTAAGATAAACGTTATTTCATCATTAGCACATTTTAGTAAAACCCCACTTGATCACTGTTCCTGCCCAGTAGCAGAATCTTTGCAACATGTCAATTACGAAGCGTAAAAGAAAAAGGAGCAAAATATCTTTATACAAGTAGCGCAAGCTGTCCTGTAGATTAAGGCAATCGAACAAAGTCACCCTTCAAAGAAAGGTGAACTTATATTTACATAACATCAAATATTATAACATATATTAAACTAATAATGAAATGTCGTGTGGCTAGGGCCTCCCGTCGGGTAGACCGTTCGCCTGGTGCAGGTCTTTCGAGTTGACGCCACTTCAGCGACCTGCGCCTCGATGGGGATGAAATGATGAGGATTAGGACAATACAACACCCAGTCCCTGAGCGGAGAAAATCTCCGACCCAGTCGGGAATCGAACCCGTGCCCTTTGAATTGACATTCCGTCACGCAGACCACTCAGCTACCGGGGACGGACAATAATAATAATAAAGTATGAGAACCTAATAAAAACGCGAATGTTACGAATAAAAATTTGGAAGTGTCACGACGCGAACCACCGCCCCAATCTAAACCCAATAGTGGAAAAAGACGGTACTCATTACGCTAAACCAACAACTCGTTCGCTATGCTTAGCCATATTGTGTTACCCGTTGCTAAAAACGTTAATCGTAGATAATTAAGTTACTAATTGAAATTAAATTATAATTGTACCAAGAACAATGCGTTTTGGGTGGATCTTCAGTGTGTCGCTGCCTTCAAATAGCATACTCTCGTAATACCCAAGTTACAATAATTCTTTTGCCCCGAATGTGATGTTTCTCATTATTTTATTGCAACGAATCACACAACTAACAACGGGTTTTCCAGTGATTCTCAATTTGCTGGTGCTCAGAAACGGCATATAAACATATAGGCTTGAAATGAATGCCAATATGGCGCCTCACAACTCTGTACTGAAGGGAGACGGCGTGCGTGTGACGTATGTGGCGTTGTCCCATCTCATTGGTCAACGCTCAGATGCACGCTCAGAATATCTGACATGTCAGATATTGCTCTGCACGTTCGGAAACACCCCCGAACGTGCTATTCCACCGAGGCCCACAAGAAAGACAGGACGCGGCGCGTATGTCACAAGCTCAGCACAGCAGACAAAATACGTTTCTAAACCTGTTAACTCGCAGTTGGTCGTGTAAGTACTAAGGAGAATTACATCTTCCACTGGAATCTGCTATTATAAAGTCTTACTGATTAACAGTACTACAGCAAAATTTAATATAAGATCAATACTCCATATAAATGGTATAACGGTTTGTTAATAGCATGCAGTCTCTCCTGCTTAACATTACTCATTACATGCTGGAAGTGGTGTCTTATGCAACTGATAATCATTTTAGCATGATTTGATTTTATTGTACGCGAGTACAGCTGTAACAAATTATAAGTAGGCCCATGAACTTCCCCCATCATTATAGGACTAATAACAGTAAAATTCCATAATAGCGGGTTTTCAGTAGAAGATTCAGTTTTCGTTTGTACGGACATGCCTAGTTACGAGTTAACAGGTGTAGAAACGTAGTTTGTCTGCTGATTTGAGCGAGCGAGCGAGCGCAGGACTACCTTCGCGACGTACGCGCCGCGGCCTGTCTTTCTCGTAGGCCTCGTATTCCACGCTATGACGTCAGACACTCGGCACGCTCAACGCTCAACGTTCGGATGCACGGTCCGTATGCCGACGGCTTTAGATCTGTCTCACTTCCCATGCCAAGAAATGCGAGATTGTACACACACCACTATAGGAACTTACTATGAAAGTGATAAGGATAATCCCACATTTTCACCACGGTGTCACCGAGTGTGTCGATGCACTAATAAACCGGAGCACTGCACAAGTGGAGAGCGACTCGTGGCGGGAACGCCGCCCCAGACTGAGCCTGAACTGATCCGTGGGTGTTAACGAATCCCATCTGCCCTGACAAGAAACCCGGAGGGGAGCACAAAGAAAGGCGGGGCATTAACATAGGGAACAGCTGCCCGGCCGAGCGGGCACCTGTGGAGTGCAGGGCGCAGCGATCGGCCCGCGCCGAGCCGCGGCGAGATGGCGCTGGCGGCGTTCGGCCGGTACCTCAGCAGAGGTGGGCTCCCTCGTGGCTCGGCTGTAGGTAGCATGGGTGCCGGGTGACGCGGGGCAGGTAGAGAGGGGGGGGGGGGGGGGCGAGCAGAAAGGTCAAGGAACGGCCGGCCGCCCCGCAGCTGTCGCTGGCACCGGCGTCTTGTCCGCAGCAATAAGCCGCTGCTGACAGCTCTATACCACACTCCCTGCATCCTCAACCAGCGGGGAACCAACTGGGCCCATTTCCTTCTCCGCATCCACATCCCTGTGGTTTCCATAAATTGTTGTTGTGGTCTTCAGTCCTGAGACTGGTTTGATGCATCTCTCCATGCTACTCTATCCTGTTGGCATATAAACTTGTACTACTGTAGTAGGCGTGGGCTTCGTGTCTATCTTGGCCACAATAATGCGTTCACTGTGCAGTTTGTAGTAGCTTACCCGCACTCCTATTTTCCTATTCATTATTAAACCTACTCCTGCATTACCCCTATTTGATTTTGTGTTTATAACCCTGTAGTCACCTGACCAGAAGTCTTGTTCCTCCTGCCACCGAACTTCACTAATTCCCGCTATATCTAACTTTAACCTATCCATTTCCCTTTTTAAATTTTCCATACCTACCTGCCCGATTAAGGGATCTGACCTTCCACGCTCCGATCCGTAGAACGCCAGTTTTCTTTCTCCTGATAACGACGTCCTCTTGAGTAGTCCCCGCCCGGAGACCCGAATGGGGTACTATTTTACCTCCGGAATATTTTACTCAAGAGGACGCCATCATCATTTAATCATACAGTAAAGTTACATGCCCTCGGGAAAAATTACAGCTGTAGTTTCCCCTTGCTTTCAGCCGTTCGCAGTACCAGCACAGCAAGGCCGTTTTGGTTAGTGTTACAAGGCCAGATCAGTCAATCATCCAGACTGTTGCCCCTGCAACTACTGAAAAGGCTGCTGCCCCTCTTCAGGAACCACGCGTTTGTCTGGCTTCTCAACGGATACCCCTCCGTTGTGGTTTCACCTACGGTACGGCTATCTGTATCGCTGAGGCACGCAAGCCTCCCCACCAGCGGCAAGGTCCATGGTTCACGGGGGGGTTTCCATAAATAAGGTAGGAAGAAATCGCGGGGTGGTAGAGGGGAGGGTAAGGGAGCGGAGGTGACAAAAAATGGGTGTTGTCATAACCGTAATGGTCCACACGACTCTACCGCGTTTAAAACGTGGCCGCTGCAATCCCTTTGGGGCATCTGTACTTACAAGGGAACCTCTCCATCGCACCCCCCTCAGATTTAGTTATAAGTTGGCGCAGTGGATAGGCCTTGAAAAACTGAACAAAGATCAATCGAGAAAACAGGAAGAAGTTGTGTGGAACTATGAAAAAAATAAGCAAAATATACAAACTGAGTAGTCCATGCGTAAGATAGGCAACATCAAGGATACTGTGAGCTCAGGAGCGCCGTGGTCCCGTGGTTAGCGTGAGCAGCTGAGGAACGAGAGGTAGCCTGCATGGTAGCTCAGCGTTTTTGGTCAGAGGGTTTGCTTGAACAGTGGCATTCTTAAAAATTGGTGTCATGATGATTTTGTTCCAAGTCATAGAATATATTTGGAACGAGAGAGTCTTCCGCCGAAAGCTGTATTGTTCTGACAAAGCACCATCACATTCGGGAGTGGAGCAGCTCACAAGTGGGGACTTCAGAGTGAACTTCTTCCCTCGTATTGTGGCGACAAATATCATAAAAGACATCCTGCGTCAAACGTTAATACAAGTCTACTATCACAATCAGGTTCCACCTTTTCGTGTGTAGGCAGTCAACACGCAAATTTATTTTACTGTCCTTTACGTCCCATAAGGGGAAAGTGCACTTGTAGAGTTACTCTACATCAACCAAACAGAGCCCTGGCATCGTCCTCTTTCTTGTCATAAGTGTGAATACGAGACATTTAGCAGAATGCATTGAAAACACTGTTTCTACACTCGGCGGGGCCTTGCTCTGTAGCAAGACTGCCCGCTATTAGGTACCAGACTGGAAAAGCTTTTAGCTTCCACCACAACGTTTATGCCACGGGGCGACCTCTATTCCATGTCTGTTTAGAATTAACGTAGATTAAAAACAATGATAAGAAAAGACTCGTCTACTCATCTCTGATAAGCGAATTTTATCGACAAACAGTTGTTATCCTACATCTCCAAGGGAGAAGTAATGTTTTCCAGTAGCAGCTGTCTCGTATCTTGATCGTTAACTTCATTTCCTAAGTGGTAACGCGAGCGAGAAATCGATACAAACTGTCCGGTATGCATCAGTGGAGACGAGAAATTACTAGGTGTCGCACAATACAGCAAAACCCGCACCTGCCTCCGTGGAAACGAAAGGGGTAAAGTGCTATCGACAGAAGCATTTAGCTTGCCGCGCCAGCACAGTCCATCAACTGGAGAACAAAGTTTGACGACTGTCGTGTAATTCTCGAGGCTGGACACGGAGTGAGCTACACGCATCACCTTGAACACTGAAGAGTAATCGTTATACTTAGTATCGCACTGTCAATTACGCAAGCCGAACAAGATACATACACGTACACATACTCAGTGTCCACACGGTCTTTCTCTCTCTTTTTTTTTCTCTTCTTTTTAATTGCCTTTCGGTTCGTGTCCATGCAGCCAACCCAATAGTGGAAAGACAGTACGACAGTGCGTTAGAGATGACTCTCGTGTCAGTAACGACGATACGAACGTAAGGGCTATACAACACCCAGTCCCCGAGAGGAGAAAATCTCCGATCCGCCTGGAAAAGGGACCCGGCCCTTTCCGGTTAGCAATATGCAGTGTGCGACTTGCAGGGGGGGATGGGGGGGGGGGGGGATTTCCCCCGCCCCCTCCTATGCATCAGACCATCCCCTCCTCTGGATTTAGTTTATGCATCCCAACCTGGGATGTTTATTTCCCACGCACTGGAGTAAAACTTTACATATAATTTAAATTTGTGGAGCCGAACAAAGTTTTTAATACAGTCTTACTATTAATAGGTCTGCTTATTAATTTTGAAAACGTGTTATGTAGTAGTTAAGCATTTCAAAACATTTAAAACTAAATCATTCTCATGTTGTCATTGTAGCTTTCGTTGAGATTCGAGGTGCTGGAACATCCACCATACAGTCCAGACCTGGCTCCAAGCGATTTTCACATGTTTGGACCCTTAACGGAAGCACTACAGGGAAGAAGATTTGAAAGTGATGAAGACATCATTACTGCGGTGCAAAATTGGTTACAGATGCAACCGAAAAAACTTATTTTGTGATGAAATAAAAAATAAAAAAACTTGTAAAACGTCGGGAAAACTGCATTGAAGTCCAAGGAGGTTACGTAGAAAAATAACGCATGTTTCAGTTTTCTATCATCAGAATAAGTACAGCTTTTCACAAATGTGCCTTTACTTTTTGAATTCCCCTCATATACCTGTATGTAGATGATTTTCTAAATAAGCTTTACCTATAATTTACTTTTAAAGATATAACAAGGGATGGCTTTTCTGATAGTGCATACGCGTGAATAGTGAGTTTCGGCATTAACATCTATTTATAAATAACTGTTTAACCATGGGTAACACCACGGTCCAAGCTAGTAACATATATAATTATACTAACCCCCTAAGACATATCCCCCCCCCCCCCCCCGCTGGTAAAAGTACAAATCGCCCACTGGCAATATGCCACGCTGAACTCGTAGTTACAGAGGCGAACGTCTCTCTGTCTATCTCTCCCCCTCTCCTCACCCCCTTACCATCCTCCTTTCCCTCTCCCTTCCCCCCCCCCCTCCTTTCCACGAGTAACGGTGGCTCTGACGCCTGCAGGGGTGATAGCGTTATACTTGATCTTCTCACTTAGTATCAAACGGCATGTCTGAGATGCTCTCAGTAGGCATGTTGCTACTCGCATTCCTCCTCCCCAGAGCAAAGATCAACTAACTTTGACTCAAAAATGGCTTTCACTTGGTATGGAACCCACACATCATTCTGTGTATGTGTTTGAAATAATCACACTCAGTATTCACCCTTCTGTTTTTAACCAGTACTGTGTTCGTTACTGACACGCACAGTGAACACGAGTTTATTTTCATGAGGTTTTATCCTATCCCTCACATACCGGTGGTGTATCTGCGAAAGTTCGACATGAGCCATAGAGGCTCACGTCACTTTTACTCCATTTATTGACTACTGCTGTGTTTTCAGCACCTGTAACCACTTCAAGATGACCTAAGGTCGAAATTGCAGTTGTGGACATTGTAACGCATATTATGTACATTACATGAACCACATACTGATCCTTCAGTCTGGGCCGTATTACTTAAAAGTAATGCTTTCTCAAATAGAAGAGAAACAATGTTTAGATTCCGTGTTGTAATTATTTTCCAATCTAGTTTCCAAAGATTTTTTTGATTGCGTCTGACAGAAACCAAATAAATATCACCTCTGATTATGAAACTACGGCTTTACAGTTCTTGGTTCGGACATCTCCAGGCCTCTTCATCAGTAAACCTCGTAGTAGCCCTAAGATGTATCTGCCAGGCGACTCGTGGAGTTCGGAAATGAACAGTGGACCTTGCCTTGATCTTTTGTGGACGCAAATGTCACTGAGCGCAGTTTACACAACGACATTGAACGCTACAGTATTATATTACTACAGCAAGTGACTTCCTCTCGTCTTTCTCCGACATACCAGTCGAGGTACAGAAGGATTTGTACAATCAGAACGATGTACACAAATCATGGCGAGAGGTGAAAGAAACGGTAAGTCCTAAAAAACTGCGGGACAATTCGAGGATCGAACGCAAGAGCTTTGCATTTGCTGTCTATAGTCTAGCTTAGTTAACCAAAGAGACACACTGTTCCAGTTGCATGACAGTAGCTGTGAAATGTCAGGACGTGATAGTATCTACACAGAAAAAAGCCTCTGACGAAAGGCATGGTATTTTTTTCTCATTACAGGAACTATAGACTCCATGTTCTGAAGCTAAAGGAATTCAGAACGTAGTAGACAATATACAGGACGTCTCAGGAGAAATGGTCAATATTCACAGACATGACAGCAACGGTCATTCAAGCAAAAAATTTTTAATGACCTTGGGCACTAAAATGAATATCTAAGGAGGTACGAGTATGTTACCTTCGATGGACAAGGAAAGATATCTGTATAGTGTGAAAAGTGGCAACTGACTCTCAATAACGAAAAGTGTGAAGTCATCCTTACTTACAGGAATCCGCTAATCACACAGATCTAAAGGCTGTGAATTCAACTGAGTACATGGGGACTGCAGTTACGAATAAGCTACATTGGAACGATCACACAGATAACGTTATGAGAAAATCGAAATAAAAACTGCAATTAGGAAGTGCAACAGGTCTACACTATACTTGTCCGTCCTCTTCTGGAATATTGTTGCGCCGTGTTGGATCCGCGTCAGACAGTATTGACGGAGGACATAGAAGATGTTAAAAGAAGGCCAGCTCGTTTCGATTTATTGCGAAATAGGTGAGAGAGTACCGCACATATAATACATTAATTGGGGTAGCAGTCATTAAAACAAAGACTTTTTCGTTACGGCAGGATTTCCTCATGAAATTTCATTGGCGCCCACGTACTTGGGGCGAAGTAATCATCACAAAAAAATCAGAGGAATCTGAGCTCGCACGGGAAGACTTGACTGTTCGTTTTTCCCGCGCGCTGTTCGAGAGTGTAACGGCAGAAAAATAGCTTGAAGTGGTTCGATGAATTCTCTGCCAAGCACTTAACTGTGAACTGCAGAGAATCATGTAGTTGTAGATGAGATATAGATACTGTGAAATAAATCTCTTTTACAGCAAGCTCTTTGCTTTCTACATTTTGCGAGGGGACCAAAACAAGGAAAAAAATGTACCATAAGCATGGGCTCCAAAACGCATAGCTTAAGAGCCAAGAGCACTTTTTTATTTCAGCAGAAGAGGTATGTTTCACAGTAGCGAAGATGAACAAGTGCTCATAGGCCCTCAGATATGAATTTTAGGGCCCATGTTTACTAGACTTATTTGCTTCGAATGATCGTCCCTGTCATATCCCTGAATATTGACTATTCGTACTGGGCAAGGGAGGCACTGCCTACAGTCTCTATTCGCGTTCGCAACGTAAATGAGGATGAAAAATAATGGTAAGAGACCTCCCATATTTCAAAAGGCAGTTACAAACAAGTACAGAGAATATACTTTTATTTGTGAACTACAAAAACTATGCCATTTTACATTAGCTGATTTAAAAAAAAATACGTCTGGTAAATGGCGTCCTCCGTTGTTGACACATTAACGAAACCTTTCCCGGAAGTTGGCCATAGTTCTTAGTGTCATTTCTAATAGAATGACCGCCACTTCTTGGGTAATTACCTCCTCACGTGCATTTGAACCTGTACGCCCCCCCCCCCGCCCCCCAAAATATATCAGAAGGTGAAAGTCGGGTGACCCTAGCAGGCAGGCCAAGTCTTCTAACGACAAGAAAAGACGTTGAGGAAACAACTCTTTCAAAATTTCTAGAGAACGCCGAGAAGTGTGAGTTGTGGTACCGTCTTGTTGGAATCAGATTTCTTCGTCTTCACGGTCCCCAAATAAACTGGTTTAATTTAGGTCTCTCTCTCACGTGACAGTAGTAATTTGAATTAACCTTTACTGTTACGCCATCTTCTTCTGAAATGGTGTCGGCCAAGTTCGAACTGAAAGCGAAATAACAAGTTTGTTTGTGTGGCCATCCTTCGCAGCAAGCATATAAATACTTGTTTTGTAAATAAAACTGTCTTTTCCTGGTGCTAGTTACTTTATTTATCCCATACGATGAAACACGTAATGGAGTTGCAATATTTACGCTGTGAAAAGAAGTGTACGACGAAATAGTTGTATCGAGTGACAAAAGAACAATAGTCCACCACTAAACAGAGTGAGAAACATGGTGAACAGTGTGTGGAAGGCGAGAACACAAATATGTTATTATATGGCAGCGATAAAAGAGGTAGTGCGACATCCAGACCAGATGTGAGGAAACGCAGATCAGCAAATTGTAAGTAATTATTTTTTTACAAAAATTAGCGAAGTGAACTGTTTGATAATCTATAACTAACAAAACTGCATCGTTATAGATCCCACTGATGATGCCTAAGAACAGGAGAAGGCGAAATGCGTATGTAAACAAGTATGAAAGCGAAATGCTCGCGCCGGCCGGTGTGGCCGTGCGGTTAAAGGCGCTTCAGTCTGGAACCGCGTGCCGCTACGGTCGCAGGTTCGAATCCTGCCTCGGGCATGGATGTGTGTGATGTCCTTAGGTTAGTTAGATTTAATTAGTTCTAAGTTCTAGGCGACTGATGACCTCAGCAGTTGAGTCGCATAGTGCTCAGAGCCATTTGAACCATTTTGAAATGCTCGCTGAGTTGTAATCGCGGAACCACCATTACGATTATACTCCTCGGCAACAAACGCACGATGCTTACCTTGCCAAATGACTGGGTGTTGTGTGGTGTCCTTAGGTTAGTTAGGTTTAAATAGTTCTAAGTTCTAGGGGACTGATGACCATAGATGTAAGTCCCATAGTGCTCAGAGCCATTTGAACCATTTTACCTTGTCAAGCCAGTGCGCCATCTGGAAATGGCACGTAAACTGCTATGCATCGACAACTCCTCTACATCAGTAACCCCACCACAACTCACACACCGGCCTCTCCAAATACGGCAGTCCTTTTGCCGGCCCCTTTGATTTCCGCCGCACTCCTGTCAAATACCTACGGGAATGTGAGCCGCGAACGCAGTCTGCATGTTCATTGTTCCGTCCGCCATACGCTGAAGATCTGATAGCAAATGTAAATGCTGATGAATCGTTATAGTCACATCATCTCAAAATGAAGGATGACAACGGAAGGCCGGCCGGGGTGGCCGAGCGGTTCTAGGCGCTACAGTCTGGAACCGCGCGACCACTACGGTCGCAGGTTCGAATCCTGTCTCGGGCATGGATGTGTGTGATGTCCTTAGGTTGGTAAGGTTTAAGTAGTTCTAAGTTCTAGGGGACTGATGACCTCAGATGTTAAGTCTCATAGTGCTTAGAGCCATTTGAACCATTTGACAAAGGAGGAAAACTTTGGGATCTGGAATGTTTGTTACGGGTGGTGGATGTGGAGAAGTTGGAGCGAGGGGAATGGGTGGGGTGGGGGGAATACAGTAGGTGCCCGGGGGGGGGGGGGGGGGGGTTGAGGGGTTTCGGGTTTTCCACGACGCATCTCACGTGACCGGCTTTTGTAGCGTCAGGGCGGGAAAACTTTTGTGAAGACGGAACACCCCGCAGTCGCGTGGTGGCGGTCCGTCCCTCCTACGTGCTCTTTGTCCGCTGTGCTGTGGCACCCGTTGTTAAAGCCTCGCTGGCTTCGTGATTTAAGCTCTCATTGTCAGTATCTTCCAAAGACACGGCTGAGAATGGCCGCTACGCCAGGTGTTTCTCTTTGTACGCAGGTTAAAGTAGGCGCAACGGACTTCAAAAGTAACGGGGGGAGAACAGGTCCTTGAGGACAGCTTCAGGTGGAGCTCTCGTTAAATACAAATAATGTTATACAAATACGGCAACGGATAGCGTCTCCTACTCGTTTTGCAGCATCTGTAAACGGAAAGGTGTGAAGAACTTTGGAAATCATGACGTGAAGTAGCAGGATATCTTACTGAATCCAAAACACCACATGGATAACGCTCATAATGAGACTACATCTTTTGTAATCTTTGTTACATCTAGAGATGAGGGTGGTGGGGTAGGAATTACACAAAAAGGAAGAAATATGACGGATATCATTAGAAACGGCGCAATGGTTCGGGTAGGGCGAATGTAGGGAAGGAAACAGTGACGTTTTCAAATATACTACTACGGCAATCGCCATTCGCTTCACTATACTACACCCTCCGGTTAATATTTTTGAAAAAAAAAAAAAAAAACCTACACTTCGTTCAAGAAAAACTGCAGTTTTGACAACGCATGAATATTTGTTCACTACATGCCACTGATAGCGGCTGAAGATGGTCATTGTGGGTCGAAACCGGTTATGATTGTGTGATAAAAAATGTTTGCATCAAACATAACTATAATGTTATTAATATTTTTTGAGTCATCAGTCTTCTGAATGGTTTGACGCGACCCGCCACGACTTTTCCTCCTGTGCCATGCTCTTCATTTCCAAATAGCATTTACACTCAATGTCATATATTTATTGGGAATACTCCAATCACTGTCTTACTCTACCGTTTTTACCCTGTTGAGCTCTTTCCAGTAGCACGGAAATTATTCCCTGATGTCTTAACACATGTCCTAGTGCATTCACTAATATCTTGCGTAATGTTCACAAGAAAAAAAAATTGAGATATTCCGACATTCCTTGAATGGATGAGGAAAGGAGAAAATGACTCATACACGATGCATCTTACGCCACAGAACGAACGAATGTTTACGACGTACAAAGGTGTAGAGTGACAACCGCCTGGGGCACAAAATGGGAAGCCTTGCCAACGATTCCAATTGTATATCCTTTGAAACTCGCCATAGATTCTCTCTACATATCTTTGAAACATGCCACACTTGTGCGCTTGTTTTCGTTAGAAGTGTGGCAATTATCTGCAATCCAATAGTCGCTAAGTTTTCAAACAGAACGTAAAGTTGGCAAGATTTCGTGTACAAATACTTGCCGTCGGGTATATTACTGATTAATCCAGGACTTATACCAGGTGTGCCTCCCAGGTGTCGTCAGGTGCATTTTCTCTGCTGTTTCGCCATATATTTGCTATTTCTTTTTTGCAGCGTCTTGCTGGGGTCAGCCCAAACAAATACTGGTCATCATGTGTTTCATGCGACACCCCGTGTCGGCGGGAAGCGTCGATTTGTTTCCCGTTAAAAACAAAATTATTTTTAAAGAGTGGTTTCCCGTGCCCATTCGATTGAACGCTCTCAAATTAGATTAGTGCGATGTCTGGTTTATCGATAGCCGGCCGGAGTGGCCGAGCGGTTAAAGGCGCTACAGTCTGGAACCGCACGACCGCTACGGTCGCAGGTTCGAATCCTGCCTCGGGCATGGATGTGTGTGATGTCCTTAGGTTAGTTAGGTTTAAGTAGTTCTAAGTTCTAGGGGACTTATGACCACAGCAGTTGAGTCCCATAGTGCTCAGAGCCATTTGAACCATTTTGTTTATCGATATGTATTAAGAGAGACAGCAAAACACGAAGAATAATTAGTACTCCAACAACGATTGAGCTGCACTGCTTCATTGTGGTAGCAGTGAGCGAGGGCCTGGGCGGTACTGTCGCTGTTGGAGTAATCGTTATTCTTCGTACTTTGCTTTCCCTGTTCATGCATATCGATAAAACTAATATCGCACTAGACTAATTTGGAACCGTTCTATCGAATGAGCACGGGAAATTCGGCTTTAAAATCATTTTGTTTGTAACGTGAAACAAAGAGACTCTTTCCGTTGGCCGGCCGCGGTGGTCTAGCGGTTCCGGCGCTGCAGTCCGGAACCGCGGGACTGCTACGGTCGCAGGTTCGAATCCTGCCTCGGGCATGGGTGTGTGTGATGTCCTTAGGTTAGTTAGGTTTAAGTAGTTCTAAGTTCTAGGGGACTTATGACCTAAGATGTTGAGTCCCATAGTGCTCAGAGCCATTTGAACTCTTTCCGTTGGCACTGCGCGTCGCATGAAAACGTGTTAAGCAGTAATTTTCAGGCTGACTTCTCCCGTTTTTTTAGTCAGCAGTTTTCTGACTGGGTTGGTGTAGCCCGCTATGAATTTTTCTTCTGCGCTAACCTCTTCATTAGAGAGCAGCACTTGCACCCTGGTCCTCAGTTATTTCTCGGGTGTAGTCCAGTATCTGTCTTCCCCTACAGTTTTTAGCCTCCACAGCTCCCTGTAGTAACATGGAGGTTATTCGATGACACCTTAACAAATATCCTATCATCCTGTCCCTTCTACTTGTCAGTATTTTCCATATGTTCCTTTCTTCGTCCATTCTGCTGAGAACCTCCTCCTTATCAGTCCGTCTAATTTTTCAACATTCTTCTGTAGCACCACATCTCAAACGCTTCCACTCTCTCCTGTTCCAGTTTTCCCACTGTACATGATTCACTGACATAATTGCTTCGCTCCAAAGGTATATTCTCAGAAATCTCTTCCTCAAATTACGGTCAATATTTGTTACCTTAGCCTTCTCTTGGATTGTAATTCTCTCTTTGCCTGTGCTGGTCTGCTTTTTATGTGCTCCTTCCTTCGTTCGTCATGGGCTGGTTTGCTTAAAAGGTAGCAGAATTCCTGAACTTCTTGTACTTCATATTCACCAGTTTTGATGTTTTGTTTCTCGGTAGTCTTATTTCTATTGATACGATGTAACTGCAATTTCCTGGAGACATACTGAGTCCCAGCTTTGTCTTCGGTAAGGACAGAAGCTGAGGTGATGAATTAAAAGTTATGCCAAGGCCGGAACTTGAACCTGGGTCTGCTGCTTACTAGGCAGGGATGTCATCTACTACATCACTGTGGCTAACACAGCTGCACGGACTAACGTTAGTCCAAGGCTCTCCCTATTTTCTGATTATTTTTGTCTTTTTCGGTTTACTCCCGATACATATTTTGCAAAAAAAAAAAAAAAAAAAAAAGTGTGTGAAATCTTATGGAACTTAACTGCTAAGGTCATCAGTCCCGGCGGGGTCAGGGATTTTCTCTGCCTCGTGACGACTGGGTGTTGTGTGATGTCCTTAGGTTAGTTAGGTTTAAGTAGTTCTAAGTTCTAGGGGACTGATGACCATAGATGTTAAGTCCCATAGTGCTGAGAGCCATTTGAACCATCATCAGTTCCTAAGCTTACACACTACTTAACGTAAATTATCCTAAGGACAAACACACACACCCATGCCCGAGGGAGGACTCGAACCTCCGCCGGGACTAGCCGCACGGTCCATGACTGCAACGCCCAGACCGCTCGGCTAATCCCGCGCGGCCATATTTTGCATCACAAAATTCCTGCTACACATTGTATAAACGAAACTGAAAATATCTGCCGAAACACAGAGAAAATGCACGCGACGACTCCTTGGAGGGACACTCTACATAGATTATGAATTTTTTGTAAAGATATACACATCGAAAAATGTTTTGCATCACCTCGGTTGCGAGAGTTCCGGAACTTGTACAGAAAATTGGAGTAGAGATCAACAGAAATATCATTTCCGCCCTTTTCATTGCTCATGAAAACCACATATCGCATGTTGTACCACCATACAGCGAGACCTTCAGAGGTGGTGGTCCAGATTGCTGTACACACCGGTACCTTTAATACCCAGTAGCACGTCCTCTTGTATTGACGCATACCTGTATTCGTCGAAGCATACTGTCCACAAGTTCATCAAGGCACTGTTGGTCCAGATTGTCCCACTCCTCAACTGCGATTCGGCGTAGATCCCTCAGAGTGGTTGGTGAGTTATGTAAACAGCCCTTTTCAATCCATCCCAGGCATGTTCGAAAGGGTTCATGTCTGGAGAACATGCTGGCCACTCTAGTTGAACGATGTCGTTTTCCTGAAGGAAGTCATTCACAAGATGTGCGCGATGGGAGCGCGAATTGTCGACCATGAAGACGAATGCCTCGCCAACATGCTGCTGACATGGTTGCAGTATCAGTCAGAGGATGGAATTCACGTTTCGTACAGACGTTATGGCGCATCCCAGGACCACCGGCGGCGTACGCCGGCCCCACATAATGCCACCCCAAAACAGCAGGGAACCTCCACCTTGCTGCACTCTCTGGACAGTGTGTCTAAGACGTTCAGCCTGACCGGGTTGCCTTAAAACACGTCAGCGACGGTTGCCTGGTTGAAGGCACATGTGCCACTCATCGGTGAAAGAACGTGATGCCAATCCTGAGCGGTCCATTCGGCATGTTGTTGGGCCCATCTGTACCGCGCTGCACGGTGTCCTGGTTGCAAAGATGGATCTCACCATAGACGTCGGGAGTGAAGTTGCGCATCATGCAGCCTATTGCGCACAGTTGGACTCGTAACACGACGTCCTTTGGCTGCACGAAAAGCCTTATTGAACATGGTGGTGTTGCTATCAGGGTTCCTCCGAGCCATAATCCGTAGGTATCAGTCATCCACTGCAATAGTACCCCTTGGGCGGCCTGAGCGAGGCATGTCAGCGACAGTTCCTGTCTCTCTGTATCTCCTCCACGTCCGAACAACATCGCTTTGGTTCACTCCGAGACGCCTAGACACTTCCCTTGTTGGGAGTCCTTCCTCATACAAAATAACAATGCGGACGCGATCGAACTGCGGTATTGACCGTCTAAGCATGGTTGAACTACAGACAACACGAGGCCGTGTACCTCCTTCCTGCTGGAATGACTGGAACTGAACGGCTTTCGGACCCCCTCCGTCTAACAGGCGCTGCTCATGAACGGTTGGCGGTCGGGCGGGTTTAGACACATCTCTGAACAGTCAAATGGACTGTGTCTGTGGTGCACTATCCACAGTCAACGTCTTATTTAAGGAGTTTTGGGAACCGGGGTGATGCCCGAACTTTTTTTGATGTGTGTATTACTGGAAGAACAGACTTTGAAAGTGGGTGCTTCTAAACGGCTAATATTTCATATTTTTGTTACCCTGCTTTGGAAGATAACGTTACAACAAAACAATTGTGAAGCAGTGGAAGCTGGTGTGCCATTTATAAGTGATTTATTTGGGGGAGCAGAGGGACAATGGAAAAATATAAAGCTTGGGTAAAGTACTATCCAGCCATTACAACTCCGTCATCAAAATATTTCAGCTAAGTTTTTTTTTTTAGTTTGCGCGAACGTCTTGACAATTCCTGTCGTTCTGGTCCCAAATGATTACTTTCCCAATAATGCTTCTTAAGAATGCCGTACAGCACATTAATTTGCGAACAAACGACTTATTCATCGAAGTCAATGGCGCCAGACAACCTGTTGTTTGGCGCCGTTAATGAGGATGACGGCGTAGTTTCGGGAGGCGCCTCGAGACCGGCAAAGCACCCGCATCCGGCAACGCGGGGTTGGACGACCCGCATAGTTCTCACCTTTCTCACAGATGCGATGCGAGACACACAACAGCGGACGATCGTGTTTCGTACGCAACGGCCGGGTCCAGCTGCGGAGCGAGGCAACGGCTGGAGCGGTAAATGAAGAGGAGGAAAGGGCGTAGCTCTCATTACGACTGTTAAAGGCGACAAACCTCTGCGAGCGGGACGCACACCGAAGGATGGAAAGAACTTATAATGGTAAATGTGCTCACCGGAAAAATATTCGTCATCCCCTTTGGAGGACAAATTGGAGTGGATGGCGGAGAGCTTCTATCGGGCAAAGATTCCCTATCGATGAGGAGTACTCAAGCATCGGTCGAACAAGTGCCTTGTAAGCCTCTTCCTTCGTGAATGAGTTACATTTCCTTAAGATTCCTCCTACGAATCTCCGTCTGGCATCTGCTTTTTCTAGAATTTGTTTCTCGTGGTCTGCCCTGGTTAGATACTCCTAGACACTTTACGACAGATGATGTTTCCAACAGTCTTTCATCATTAGTGTTGTCAAAGCTAAGGACTGAATAATTATCTGGCGAACGTGAAACTGAACGTAGGTGCTAGAGGCTGAGTTCTTCATCATAGCTGAACCCATAATATCTAGTGTCATTTTGGGCACCAACTTCTGACACTAGTTCAGAAATTGAAGACTCGTAACAACATTTCCCAAGCGTTATGTGGGGCTACCTAGGGATCATCAGCTACCACCCTGACCATTCTGCGTTCTACAACTACATCTACATCCATACTCCGCAAACCACCTGACGGTGTGTGGCGGAGTGTACCTTGAGTACCTCTATAGGTTCTCCCTTCTATTCCAGTCTCGTATTGTTCGTGGAAAGAAGGATTGTCGGTATGCCTCTGTGTGGGCTCTTATCTCTCTGATTTTATCTTCATGGTCTCTTCGCGAGATATACGTAGGAGGGAGCAATATACTGCTTGACTCCTCGGTGAAGGTATGTTCTCGAAGCGTCAACAAAAGCCCGTACCGAGCTACTGAGCGTCTCTCCTGCAGAGTCTTCCACTGGAGTTTATCTATCATCTCCGTAACGCTTTCGCGATTACTAAATGATCCTGTAACGAAGCGCGCTGCTCTCCGTTGGATCTTCTCTATCTCTTCTATCAACCCTATCTGGTACGGATCCCATACTGCTGAGCAGTATTCAAGCAGTGGGCGAACAAGCGTGCTGTAACCTATTCCTTTGTTTTCGGATTGCATTTCCTTAGGATTCTTCCAATGAATCTCAGTCTGGCATCTGCTTTACCGACGATCAACATTATATGATCATTCCATTTTAAATCACTCCTAATGCGTACTCCCAGATAATTTATGGAATTAACTGCTTCCAGTTGCTGACCTGCTATATTGTAGCTAAATGATAAGGGATCTTTCTTTCTATGTATTCGCAGCACGTTACACTTGTCTACATTGGGATTCAATTGCCATTCTCTGCACCATGCGTCAATTCGCTGCAGATCCTCCTGCATTTCAGTACAATTTTCCATTGTTACAACCTCTCGATATACCACAGCATCATCCAAAAAAAGCCTCAGTGAGCTTCCGATGTCATCCACAAGGTAATTTATGTATTTTGTGAATAGCAACGGCCCTACGACACTCCCCTGCGCCACCCCTGAAATCACTCTTACTTCGGAAGACTTCTCTCCATTGAGACTGACATGCTGCGTTCTGTTATATAGGAACTCTTCAATCCAATCACACAATTGGTCTGATAGTCCATATGGTCTTACTTTGTTCATTAAACGACTGTGGGGAACAGTATCGAACGCCTTGCGGAAGTCAAGAAACACGGCATCTACCTGGGAACCCGTGTCTGTGGCCCTCTGAGTTTCGTGGACGAATAGCGCGAGCTGGGTTTCACACGATCGTCTTTTTCGAAACCCATGCTGATTCCTACAGAGTAGATTTCTAGTCTCCAGAAAAGTAATTATACTCGAACATAATACGTGTTCCAAAATTCTTCAGGCTGGGGTCTGGTGTACTCAAGCGCTAACTATTGCGCTTCTCTCTGAATGAACAGTCATCACACAATGCTTGTTGGCACCCAACTGAATACTACCACGCGCTTAATATCTGGCGCCACCAGATCTACCCCAGTTCATTGGCTTCCACCATTAACAGCTATTATGCCACGTTATTTGAGCAGATCTACCGTTATTATGAGCGATTTCGATAAGATCACCACTAATCCCAGTCTACCACGCATAGGGGCCTGTCAATTTTAAATCTTAAAAGGCTAAAATCACGAAATCCTAGCGTGCGTGATTCTCCTGGCACGATCGCCAGAGGTTTTAATCCTCCTGAAGTATGTAAAGGAAGGAAGGAAGCAGTTACAGATGCGGGAGGTAAGCTCTAATTAGGTCTGTTCGACCTTCAGATTCTTACATGGTTTGAGTTCAGACCAGCGTGAGCCAGGTCGGTTTCTATCCTAAGATTACTCACCCTTATCGCACAAGTGGATATCATCTACCAATCCGCTATTTATAGCCGAGTTCGACTCCCGACGCGCACTACGCCCCTTGATACCGTTTTATTTTTCAGAGCTCGCGCTAATATTTCGTAAAATGCTAATTCTCTGAGCGTTTTCCAGAACGCTGGTGGATTGAAAGCCGGCGTGATTTTAATAACCTGAATGCCGGAATCCAAGCGTTATTTAAATTTAAAATACCTCCCCTGTTTGTTAGGTTCTGTGACATCTTTATTTCGATAGACTCCTCAATTGTCTTTTTCCAGAAACCACGGTACTGATGTCTTCGTATTTCATTTCACTGATTGTATTCGCGGCAGTGTTCAGCGAATGCTGACATGCTTGGTTGTTTCAGATGGGTATGTTTCTGATGTCCCTGGCTTCTCTCCTCGGCTTTTCCGATAGTATGCCCCACGTAAGTCATGCCACATTCGCACAGAAACAATTCAGCAGCGCATTCGGAAACACGCTCTTAATCAATCTGCCGAGAAAGCCTGAGAGACCACAACTTTGTAGAAAGTTACTGACGGTGCGATTTCAATAGCTCGTCGCTGTCGATGCACAATTATTGTCCAACTGCCTAATGCTATTTTCCATACGAAATCTCTACACTTCATTGTGTTTATTCTTGTAAATATGTTTGCCGTCGTAATAAAATTGCCTTTGTAGTGATGAAACAATAAAGATTCCCTACTTTTCCCGTACAAGTCTATTTTCCGCCTGGCCTGTTATTCAAAGTATTTATTCAGCACAATCGCAATTTCGGCACATTACGCCATGTTCAAGTGATAGTTCACTATTAAGTGTGTCAATAGATCCCTTCAAAATGACACTGACCTCGCGTCATATATGTTTGCATATTGCACATGTGCTTCGTTATTTATATAGAAGAACTTAGCACGTCATGCAATAACTGTTATCGAATCCATGATCCCGTCGGTTACACAGCATTGTTTCTTCAGGGACTCTTGCTTCCGTAGTCTTTCGGTGTGTTAATTTTCAAACATCAGTTTTACACAAATGCAAGGTGCTACAGATGACCTTGATGGGTGGTAGAACAGACACGTATCCGTATTTTAAAATAATTTTCATCCCGTTTCAGTTGTTCGAGCTATGGTGCTTTGCTTTTCAGAAGAACATCAGCTTTTCCCTCAACAGCAGTATGCTGAACGAACTGCTGTGCGGGCTAAAACTCGTAGTCGATACGAGCGGGTTTCCAATTTCCGTCCCTAATGACCTCGATATCGACGAGACGTTAAACTCTAATCTCCCGTCTTTTTAAATTACAGCAAGAAAGTACGCCTGTAAAACGCTGAACTGATGATACGGAAAAATCAGTTCGAGCCCCTTCCGACCTCTCCCTCGACAGTTGTGATTCATTCAATAGCGCCACAGATGGTTACCTCTCAAAAGTGGTGCCAGAAACTGGGTTCGAATTTAACTTCCGAAAACTCGTTATAAACGGCATGTTACGCTGCAACGAGACTGGGGAAGGTTAAGGCGGAACCTCCCATCGAGCACAATAAGCTCGTTCTGGGCAAGGATGAAGAGGAAAAATTACCGTGTCCTTCACGAAGGAACTATCTCAGGTACTTGCCTTAATCTATATTCTGTGGCTACGGTGGCTATGGAAGATCTTAATTTGGATTTCTTTAAAGTCAGTACCGCCATTAGACTCTTGTTTATTTACAGTGTTACATTTATACTTACACAATCATGATTTCGGCTTCAAAGTGTCATTATCAAGTGTTTTAAGTCTTATACAGTGCCTAAGATGGCATACTGTCGTATTTAAAATACACTATTAGACACATTGTCTAAGAGTCGATATTTCTGGCAGAGCCTATTGCTATGTTTCATCACTGAGTACACCATCTTGACTCACTGTAAACACTTAAACCAATTGATAATGGCACTTTGAAACCGAAATCATAATTGTGTAAGTGTAAGTGTAACACTGCAAATAAACAAGTCTAATGGCGGTACTGACTTTAAAGAAATATATTATGACTGTGACCCCGCATAATGAAAAAGAAAATTCTTAATTTTGATGATCGAATGAAGATTTGAACCTTGTCCCTCCCGATGTAAGGTCTAACTACTTAGCTACTGTGTCACCTCGCTCGGCAGTCACGAAAGTGATGTTCTAAACGAGGAAGGTCAATTTCACAAGCTGCAACATCGTCGCGAAAAAACACAGTGACCCGTACATGTAATAAGTTTCCTTTAATTTACGTCTATGGTCACAATCTGTGTTGTTTAACAGATTACCGGTTTCGGTATTTAATGACGATCATCAGATCTGTTTCATAAAAACAAAGACAATTTCATTTTACGATTTTTATTGTTTAAGTGTATCAGAGCTCTAAGTGTCGTGTTCAGAATTTCATTGAGGACTTCATGTTTCCCACAAACAAGAACGGACGGCCTGCGTATTGGCAGTGTACTGTTCAACCCAACCAGTATTCAGAGCCCACCTACAATATCTGTGGAATCCTTAAGTTTACGGAAACTAAACTAAAAAACAGAATTGGTTACGCAGAAATCAGACGGCCCTGAAGAGAGGACAACTGACACATTTATTTAGTTGCCCCAAAGCACAGCCATAGTGTAATGATTTTACGGAGAATCTCAGTGCTTAGCTCTTGTAGTTGCCTCATTCAAATGAAATCCATCGGGCTGCGACTTTCACGAAGTCAGACTAATTTCCTCCTTTCCCTAACTGCGCGTTTTGTATAGACTGTGTCGAAACAGTCCGTTGTGCTGCGGGGGAGTTTAATGACGTGTTTTGTCAGCGTTTGCAGTCTCCTGCTTGATTTACGAGCAGCGGATGTTTCTTCCCACTGCACAAGCAAATAGCGTGTTCTATTGTCCCGCATAGACTTCCACAGTTGAGACTTCACAGTTCGATTACTCACAGTATAACATGACGGAGTATCGTGGAAATTCGCAGTACATCAGATGTCGTGTTTTCCATCCCACTTTTTGGAATGTATGTACTTAGGCTCACATCATAATTCTTATTACGCATACAATGGAAACGTGATACCTTTTATTATATTGTTCTTTCTCTTTCCTAGCGTTTTTCTCCTGTTTTCACGGTTCGGCAAATTAATTTTAATTTTGTGGCCGAATGCCCTACCTGTGCCACACTAGTCATCTACTACACTACTGGCCATTAAAATTGCTACACCAAGAAGAAGTGCAGATGATAAACGGGTATTCATTGGACAAATATATTACACTAGAACTGGCATGTGATTACATTTTCACGCAATTTGGGTGCATAGATCCTGAGAAAACAATAACGGCCTTGATACGCCTGGGCATTGAGTCAAACAGAGCTTGGATGGCGTGCACAGGTACAGCTGTCCTTGCGGCTTCAACACGATACCACAGTTCATCAAGAGTAGTGACTGGCGTATTGTGACGAGCCAGCTGCTCGGCCACCATTGACCAGACTCCGTACAGTGGGTCAACTTGTAAGTAGCCTGTTAATATGTTTGTATGTTGGCAGCGCTTTAGACTGCATTAATATCACTGACAGCGTTGTGTGCCATCTGTAAGAGACTCTGTGGCACAGCGTACGAACCACACTTACAGGTGTTTGAAACTCTAGAATGTATTTAATTTACGAAAAAATGAATGAGCTGTTACATTTTAAACTTCATGTTAGAGAAAATTCCAATTTTGTAGTTAATTGCCTCAATTTTTAGCAGAGTTTTTAATAGACTTGGAAAATTCTAGACCAAATATGGTTTGTATGCTGTGCAAAATTCATCGAATAATCTGTCTTACTTATGAAGAAAAGTGTAGCTATAGCAACAAATGCAGCCATTAGTAAGTGAAAAAATAATGAAAGAGATTATGGAATAGGAGGCAAACTTTTGCAAGCAATTAAAGGTATTTATCTATGTAATCAGGCAGCAGTTAGTGTTGACGGTAAATTGAGTTCATGGTTCAGAGTAGTTTCAGGGGTAAGACAAGACTGCAACCTGTCTCCGCTGTTGTTCATATTATTTATGGATCATATGTTGAAAACAATAGACCGGCTGGGTGAGATTAAGATATGTGAACACAAAATAAGCAGTCTCGCATAGGCGGATGACGTAGTTGTGATGGCAGATTCGATTGGAAGTTTGCAAAGTAATATTTCAGAGCTAGATCAGAAATGTAAGGACTGTGATGTGAAGATTAGCATCTCCAAAACGAAAGTAATGTCAGTGGGAAAGAGATATAAACGGATTGAGTGCCAAATAGGAGGAACAAAGTTAGAACAGGTGGACGGTTTCAAGTACTTAGGATGCATATTCTCACAGGATAGCAACATAGTGAAAGAACTGGAAGCGAGGTGTAGCAAAGCTAATGCAGTGAGCGCTCAGCTACGATCTACTCTCTTCTGCAAGAAGGAAGTCAGTACCAAGGCAAAGTTATCTGTGCAGCGTTCAATCTTTCGACCAACTTTGTTGTATGGGAGCGAAAGCTGGGTGGATTCAGGTTACCTTATCAACAAGGTTGAGGTTAGGGATATGAAAGTAACTAGGATGATTGCAGGTACTAGTAGATGGGAACAATGGCAGGAGGGTGTCTACAATGAGGAAATCAAAGAAAAACTGGGAATGAACTCTATAGATGTAGCAGTCAGGGTGAACAGGCTTAGAAGGTGGGGACATGTTACACGCATGGGAGAAGCAAGGTTACCCAAAAGACTCATGGGTTCAGCAGCAGAGGGTAGGAGGAGTCGGGGTAGACCAAGAAGAAGGTACCTGGATTCGCTTAAGAATGATTCTGAAGTAATAGGCTTAACATCAGAAGAGGCACCAATGTTAGCACTGAATATGGGATCATGGAGGAATTTTATAAGGGGGACTATGCTCCAGACAAAACGCCGATGATGATTTATTTTGTTATGTTTTTGAACTTCCACTGCTATTAGCGTGGATCCTGAATCCTTGCTGGTCCTGCTGACAAAGTTTTATGAATTTGTTTGTAAAAGTCCTGGGGTGCCTCTCCTGTTCCAAGTCGGCCCGTTTGACGTCCTGCCCCTCCTTATAGGCATTCTTGACTAACATCAAATCAGGTATAAGTAACGCTCTCGATCGTTACAACATGTATTTAAAGCAATCCTGATAGGCGTCCTCAAACTCTTATGTGACTGGCTTGAAATGAGAATAGACGTCATCTTTGAGATGTAGGAGCACGCCTACCAACTTTCTTTGTTGTCTCGTACTCGTAACTCCGTCTTGGTGTTGCAATTTTTTTTTTCCCATCAGTGTATTGGACTGCTAGTGTCTCTCTCCCTGTACAAGTATGCGAAATGTGTCTAACGGGAGGAGGTCGATTAGTGAACATCACGTGCCCGTTGTCCCAGCACGGCTGACAGTGGAAATAAATGTATCGTTTGTGAACGGCGTCGGCAGCAGGGTGAAACGCCGAGGCGCGAAGCTTTACTGCTCTCGGGCAGGGTGTCCCTGGCATCAGGTTCGGCCGGCCACCGGCTATGGGGCTGCCATTCTCCCGTTACTGTTGTGGTCTGCAGCGGGCCAATTGACGTTACAGCGCAGCAATCGAGCGCACGCAATCAATCCGCAGGGGGGGAGGGGCTCAAATGCCACTGTTTGCGAGCACCCGGGGGCTACTACGCACGGAACCTGCTAGAACACACACAGCAATTGCATATGCCTAAACAACAAATGCTCGGTGTATGTCTGCCTTCTAGGCAACAAGCTAACCAGCATTGCTGTAACAAGTCGACGTCGACCTGTGTTCATCGTGTCACATTTCTGCATAGAGGCTAACTTTTTTCTTTATCGTTTATTGCAACACTGTAAACGATAATTACGTCACTATTACAGCTAGTGTACAGGGTACTTCAAAAAGACTGATCCGAAATGACAAGACTACAGGGTGTTACAAAAAGGTACGGCCAAACTTTCAGGAAACATTCCTCACACACAAAGAAAGAAAATATGTTATGTGGACATGTGTCCGGAAACGCTTACTTTCCATGTTAGAGCTCATTTTATTACTTCTCTTCAAATCACATTGATTATGGAATGGAAACACACAGCAACAAAACGTACCAGCGTGACTTCAAACACTTTGTTACAGGAAATGTTCAAAATGTCCTCCGTTAGCGAGGATACAAGGATCCACCCTCCGTCGCATGGAATCCCTGATGCGCTGTTACAGCCCTGGAGAATGGCGTATTGTATCACAGCCGTCCACAATACGAGCGCGAAGAGTCTCTACATTTGGTACCGGAGTTGCGTAGACAAGAGCTTTCAAATGCCCCCATAAATGAAAGTCAAGAGGGTTGAGGTCAGGAGAGCGTGGAGGCCATGGAATTGGCCCGCCTCTACCAATCCATCGGTCACCGAATCTGTTGTTGAGAAGCGTACGAACACTTCGACTGAAATGTGCAGGAGCTCCATCGTGCATGAACCACATGTTGTGTCGTACTTGTAAAGGCACATGTTCTAGCAGCACAGGTAGAGTATCCCGTATGAAATCATGGCGGTGAATCGAGGAAGTACAGTAGATACTGACGAAACTAAAATGAGCTCTAACATGGAAATTAAGCGTTTCCGGTCACATGTCCACGTTACATCTTTTCTTTATGTGTGTGTTAGGAATGTTTCCTGAAAGTTTGACCGTACCTTTTTGTAACACCCTGTATACTTTCCACAGTAACGACTACAGAAATTATGGCTAAGTCTGAACTTAATCATCGAGACTGTGTCCAGTCGCAAGTTACCGCTTCATGTGGGGTATTCAAGGTGCACCTACACTATCTGAGCAGAAATATCCAGACACCCCTATGTTTTACATGTTAGTACAGTATTCCGGTTGCTATGGGTTTATTGATCGATTGTCATTTTTTATTTCTAGTTCACTGTTGCTGTTTGAGTTTACATATTGTCACTTTGCCATCTGGAGACAATGACTGGAACTGTGGGATTCACATTAATGAAGCATCCCATGGGAACATCATTCTACTACGTCCATGTCGTTGTTCCTGGGTAACGCTAAAAGTACATTTTGTACAAAAATAGGTTAATTTGGCGTAAGTAAAAAATTGGTGCACATTTTTTACCGATTTGATGCGTCTCTCTCGGATAATTCTAAATAAATCAGAGTTCTTCCCCAATTTTACTTTTTCTCTATTTCAGCGCCATCTGTCAATAGTTTAAAAATTGTTTCAACAAAACTTGATTACTTTTTTATGGAGAATCCGAATCTGCAATAAAAAATGCGTGTTTCCATTTAAGATTTAAAAGTTGCCCCCCCCCCCCCCCCCCCGCCCCTCCAAAGGTTGCGGGGGCTGGAGGTCACGTGTAGTATCATTTGATGTCCCCTTTTAAGCTTTCGGTCTTGTCTTACCCAAGAAATTCTTATAATCGATCTGTGGCATGAATTAGCAAACCAGCGTTTAATAGTACTAGTTGAAAACAGTCTTGGTTGCAATTTTAGTTCAAAAAATGGCTCTGAGCACTATGGGACTTCGAAGGTCATCAGTCCCCTAGAACTTAGAACTACTTGAACCTAACTAACCTAAGGACATCACACACATCCATGCCCGAGGCAGGATTCGAACCTGCCCAGACTGTAGCGCCTAGAACCGCTCGGCCACACTGGCCGGCTCAATTTTAGTATTTTTTTTGTTTATAAACTATGCGTTTCACCTTATTTAGGCATCTTCAGGCTGATCTTAATTTGGTATTTCTTAGGACGATCCTTTAGACAGTGTAGCTAAAGGGCGTCGTCGAGTACATCAGGCCAACAATGCCTGAGGTTAACGAAGGCCGGTGGTAATATATGGCTCAGAAATATAGACAATGGTAGGAGTCCTTAGTGAGAGGAATATGTTAAGAAAGATATTTGCAGTAATGAGTGAGGCAGGGCAGCAGAGAAAAAAGAAAACAGGGAGCTGGAAGAACTGTAGGGCTACGCTAACGATGTTTCGGAAATCAAGTGCAACACATCAAGGTGGTTGGGCCACTACAGAGGAAACCTAAGTGGCAAAAGGCGCAGAGGGAGGCGACGAAAACGATGGCTAGATAATGCGGAGAATGACTCGAGAAAAATGGGAGTAGGAAGATGGAGCAAATGAGCAGAAGATCATAAGACCCAATGCCGTTCATGTGCTGCAGCGCCAAGGAGTAATTAAATGAACGGTAATGGAGCCTGGGGAAATAGTTTTACTACTGAACTTCGTCACATTTGTCAAACATCCCCCTTAAAAATCTTTTCCATAAAAAATGTTCGAAAGTGCGTGAATTCCTATGGGACCAAACTGCTCAAGTCATCAGCCGCTAGACTTACACACTACTTAAACTAACTTACGTAAAGACCAACACACACAGCCATGTCCGAGGGAGGACTCGAACCTCCGGCGGGAGGGTCTTTCCTATTACAGCGAATTTAAGAGACCCCTACGGTTTTAAGTACTTCAGGTTTAGCGAGAAACCATTTTCGTAAACAAGTGAAGGCCAGAATCGTATTGTTTCTGGCGCAGGCCGCGTTGCGTATGGGAATCAAGGTTAGCGCGCGGCAGCAGCAGGAGTCGGTTTGGTTTTTCTCTGCCTGGGGCTACGCCTCGGGCCGGAAGGGGCCCGGGCAGCCGATCCGACAGAAAGCAGGCGGGCCTGCTCCTCGGTGGGCGCGCCGCGCCGGCCGCCTGCCGGTATGTAATTCCAGAGGGCCCCAACCGGTCCGGATCGCGGTCAGAGCGGCCGAGCGCGCCGTCACAGCCGTGGCGTAGCACAGACAGACACGTCAGCCTGCCGAGAGACACGGCAGAGTTAGCCACGGTCCTATTTAAACAGCTGGCATTTGACGGCGAGTGGCATGGCTTGCTCCCACCATCGCGCACCGATGGGTGCTGTAATGGCATTACCACTGTGTTGCTACTTTTGCTACCATTGTGCCTGCCGATTCTCTAGCACATCGTAGACCAAGCCCGAGCGTAGATCGGGCAACAACATTCCGTTGAAAACATCGAGTGCAGGTTACGGCTGCTGATAAAAAAAAAAGATATACAGTAAAAACTCGACTAACCGTCACTCTTTAAACCGTCAGTTTCTGTTAACCGTCACTGCTGTAACAACATAATAATACTGTAATAACCGAATGCTCTAAGGTGCAGTGACGCGTTCGCTTTGTTTATTTACTCCATTTTAGTGGAAAGTGAATGTATCCGCCCGCCGTAGAATGGTACATAAAATATGACCTTCAGTTGACGTGCTAACACATCTCCCCCTTTTCTTGTCTTTGTCTCACTTGTGAGTCAACAATCACCACTGGATCGGTTTCCAGTTGTGGCGAGAAGACTGTAATTGTCGCAGTGTATCTAGCGAGCTGTGCCGTGTTACGTGTTTTCCATTTGAATAAGCTTTATTGACTAATATTTTACACTACCGTATTTGGTGCAGGTGTGTGTGTGATACGGTGACTTGATAAAATGTCTGAAAAACGTAAACGTGTTGTTTTAGGACTTAATCAAAAACTTGAAATTGTAAAAAGCTTAAGAAAGGGCGAAACTGCGACAAGTGTAGTGCTGATTTATGGTATTGGAAGAACAACAGTTAACGATATAGAACGTGATGCTGATAAAATAGAACAACATGTGTCAACAATGCAGAGCATGTATGGAGATGTGCGAACAAGAAAGACAATGAAACCTGCAAAGTATGATGAATTGGACACTGCAATGTACCGATGGTTTTTACAAACAAGAAGTCAGGGGATTCCACTTTCAGGGCCTATAATAATGGCCAAGGCTGTTGAAATGAACAACAAACATGATGGTGACTCGTCTTTTAAAGCAAGTATCGGATGGCTCGACAAGTTTAAATTTCGTCATGACATTCGCCAACTTGATATCAGTGGAGAATAAGTCAGCGCGGATAGCTCTGTAATTGCTGAGTTCCGAGAACAGTTTAAAGAAAAAATGGCTGAATTGAATCTTGTTAGGGAGCAAGTTTACAATTGTGATGAAACTGGGCTTTATTGGAAGGCTTTACCACAAAAGACATTAGCATCACTCTCTGAAAAAGCAACTCCAGGTTTCAAAGTACAAAAAGATCGCATCACTGCTATGGTTTGCGCAAATGCGACCGGCAATCATAGGCTACCCCTACTTGTGATTGGTAAATCAAGAAAATCTCGTGCATTCAAGAATTTGAATGCTCTCCTTGCACTACGCCCAGAACAGTGCTTGGATGGATCAATCAATTTTTTCTGACTGGTTTCACAAACAATTTGTACCTCAAGTTAGGGCACATTTGGCTGAAAAGAAGTTGCCACAGAAAGCGCTATTGCTATTAGACAATGCCCCAACGCACCCTACTTGTGAAATGAAAAGTGATGACGGCAACATAACATGTCTCTTCCTTCCAGCAAACACAACTTCACTTATACAGCCCATAGATCAGGGAATCATCGAAAACATGAAACGTTGTTATAGAAAAACATTTATAGAAAGTTTCCTCTCATCTGATGAATCAACATCTGTAAAACAGTTTTGTAGGTCTTACAGTATTAAAGATGCCATTTTCAATGTTGCCAGTGCATGGAGTGATTTGTCAGTGTCAAATCTCAAGAACGGCTGGAATAAACTTTTGCCTCAACCTAGAGGTGAAGAATCGGAGGAACCTGAGTGTGTGACAGTTGACGAGATGGTCAATTTGTGCAATAATTTACAAATCAGCACAAATTTGACGTCAGAAGAAGTATCAGAGTGGTTAGAGTGTGACAAAGTGGATGGGGATTTTCAAATTTTGAGTGATGACGAAATTGTTGCTAGCGTAAGAGCCACCAAAGAAGAAGAAGAAGGGGCTGATGAAGACGAGTGTTCAAACCATGAAGAAAAACAATTAGCCGTTCAGAGGCCTAACACTGCTGTTGAAAGTCAATGGTTTGAAAGTCAAGAAGAGGCTAATGCAACGCAGGCACTACTGCTCCGAAAAATACGAAATTTTTGCCGCGATGAAAGCTCGAACATCAAAAAGGCAGAAGAAATTGACTGACTGTTTCCAAGCTAGATAAACTATTTCACCTGTAAGTTTATAGTACAGTACAGTACTGTACATTACGTATTTTGCAACTTTTGTAGCTACTGTACGGATGTTTATATCATGTAATAAATAGTTTTATTTGCTATTACAATCGTGTTTAATTTGTTTTCGCTCCGAAATATTATTATATTACTGCGAGAGTGATATGTGTCTATACATAAAATAATTGATTGAGGTTATGTTTCGGAGGAATGCAGTGTTTCTGTTATTTCTCTATTCGCTCAACCGTCACGACCACGGTCCAGAAGATGACGGTTAATCGAGTTTCCACTGTATATGCATCTGTCACGAAAAATATCGATATAACGGGCGACGTTTATTCTGCGTTATTTCGATACATCGATATGGAAGTGACACTATCGAGAAACGATATTTTTATTGTTTTTTTTCGCCATTTTTGCTAAATATTTGGAAGTGTTCTTTTGAAATGCTAGCATAACATAATTTTACTTTCACTGTGTGAAGGAGTCCTACTACTTTTCGAGCTTTCATCACGTCTGGTCTTTCTCTTCGGCCGTGTGAAACAAGTAAAGGTGGCACTAAGAAGTCCGATTGCACTGAGGGGGGGGGGGGGGGGGGAGAGGGTGTGAATGAAATAACAAGATTTCCACGTGAAGAACGCGCCATTTGCGATTAAAAACAATTTTTAACGCAACTAGTGTGCTACTTCTGCACATCGGCATTCTTCGAAACAGTTGCTGAAAAAGGTGAACAAAAATCTAAATGAAAAGATTCATCTTTGAGACGGGCGGAAATGTGTAAGGGGAGACGCTGACATAATTGGCATCCGAAACCGCGCTGCTGCTACGGTCGCAGGTTCGAATCCTGCCTCGGGCATGGGTGTGTGTGATGTCCTTACGTTAGTTAGGTTTATGTAGTTCTAAGTCTAGGGGACTGATGACCTCAGAGCCATCTGAACCATTTGAACATAATTGGCGCTCGATGCTACCAACAGGTCCTGCAACGTTTAACTTCACCACGCAATTTTAACACTACAACTACTAGTTTGCTGGCGTTTACAGAAATGAAAAAAACAGGTCAGCCGACAAAAGTGTTCTCTAGAAATCCAGTATGTGACGAATCCGAACGACCGACCCATCGCACAATTTTTATTGTGCCACTAACACGTAGTTAGCAAAGTGGTTATTGCCAGGCATGAACGTGCATCGTTTTCCTTTCAACTCTTGCTCTAAGAGGGATAAGCTGGCTCCTAGCTTGTTGATATACAGAATATTCAATAATCTACCAATACTTACATAAACCGCTCTAAAAGCGGCAGTATATTTACAATGTTTAGCCGATACTTTTATAGGCCGGTAGGTCAACATTTCCACCGTCGGTATATCGTTACGTTCTTCGATACATCGATGGCCGTTTATGGTTTTCTAAATATTGATATATCGGATTCCCGGTGTTTTTAAAAGTATCAACAGCCTTAATGCAGGTACAGGTCGGGCCACGATTTTCTCGATACGCGAGCCATCTGTCCCCCGAAAACTGGACTCACTGAGTATGATAACAATGTGCGGACGTCTAGGTACCTGCCTCTTGACTGTCACTGCCTTCTGTTGTCAATTTTTAAAATTATTTCGATAGGAATAATACAAAACGTAATAGCTGTTGTCTCGAATGACTGGCCAATGTCGCCGCTCCTGAAGAACAATGACGCAACTGCAAAGTTCGAAAAATCGACTATATTGCTTAGTCATCTCAGAAATAGGTAGCGCATACAGCGAGACGTCATCAGAAGTGCTATTATACGTAGTGCAGCAAGAGGGTAGTTGCGCCTTTATGGAAATATCGACCGTTGTGACTTAGGTTGGGAAGAACGTCATCAGAATTGTCAGTTGTGATGTTCAGTTTGATCAGCGAAGTAACGTATCCAGTGAAACAACGACGTTAAGTGTTGAACAATGCGAATTGAGAATCATTTCAACTGAAATCCTCTGTGCGATATCGACGTAAGCGTGCCCTGGGTCGCTGTTTTCCCGACGTTTGAGCAACTTCTGTGTCATAATCGTTTTTACTGTCATTGTTTTCTCAACTTTTGTGTCATAACTGCTCTTAGCGTCATTATTGATGTGAGTAAAATGACTTGAATACACTTAAGTAAATTCCATTTTTGTTTTATATGGGCAAAAATGAGAAATAAGATTTTCAGAGTTTTGTACGATTAGATGGCTCCTTACGTGGCCAAGGACGTTGACGGGAATATATTCAAAGTGTCTGAAATTAAATTATTTCGATATGAAAACGGAAGTGAAGTCTTTTAATATGAGTCCGAGTGGCGACAAGTTCAGTTTAAAGGCAGTAAGAGGCATTTAACAGGGAATGTAAAGGAAATTAATTTGGAATTGGAATATGCTTAATAATTTGGTACATGCTTATACTACGAAAATGACACTCTTAGAAAATAAAATTCGAGGTTTACATAGTTTGGTTAACAGCAATGTCATCTCTAAATATTAAAAGGGTTTCTATACCTGTCTTTCCACATAAATGTAATTTATTGCTCTTATATAATTTGTTTGGAAGTACTTTATGTAGCTCAGTGAATTATTTTATTTTATTGATAAGACGCATATAATAAAAACAATGATAGAACAATGAATACTGTAAGAATGACCTAAAAATAATAATTTAGATATTTATTTAAGTTTCTCCCATACACGTTCTTTGTTGGTATTTGTTATTTTGGTTAATAATATCAGATGAACAATGACATATTTGTCAGAATGGTGAATATGGTGCAATGCAGCAGAAATAATTGTTCTACCTTCTAGGGAACACAAGTGCCACGATTAGGCTGACTTTCAGTCCCATTGATAATTTTACTGTTGTTCGATGAAGTTTTGAAACAAGTTTTCTGCACCTCCTGTAAACTTTTTACTTTGACAATGTCATTGTCTTTCTGGAACGGCGATATGGTCGTACTGGCGTAATTTCGCGCATGCGCTCGTTAGGTTTTATAGTTTGCTGTAATTTTGCTGCATATATGTCATGCTTCTGGGGTGAGGAAGAAATTTTGGAAGCTCAAGAGGAATAAACTGCTCAATAACTCATCTCGCCATTTTTTGGAAGAATAATTATACTATCATCATTATTTTAAAATTTGTAATGTATCAAAGTAAATATGAACCAGTTACGTAAAAGTAATTAAAACATCGTGCTAACCCGTGATTTTCGTCTTATACTTGTGTCGCACTATCACTACTGACAGTTTACGCGGCACCGCACAGTAACTACTACGGAATTATTATAAAGAGCGTAGCACCGCTGCTACGGGTTATTTTCACTGTTTTATATTTGGCCGTACGCTCCGCCGGCTTCAAAGTGTTCTCCGCCATTTTCTCCACACTACCCCACCTTGTCTGGAAGGCTTCCCTTTTTCCTTAATGAAGCAGCCCTATTTTCGTCTGCCGCTCCCCATGTTGACGCAGATCGCCTCTTTCAGTCCAAAGCCTTCATAGGCGAGACGGGGGATAAAAGAGGCCCCATGAATCATCTCGCATTGTATTCGGAGATATTTCGGTTCAGATATAACGAGACAGCCTCCCATTTGATAAGCATCGCACTTTGTTCGCCGAGAAGACACGCGTGGAAAGTACACACCAGTGTTGCGTCCAGTATGAGTTCGCTGCATTCACAAATTTACATTTCTCGACACAAATTCGGCGCGGACATGGAATGACAGGCGTCAGAGTGAAACTTTCGGTAGATTCAACACTGTAATCGTTCTACGGAAGCCGTTTGCTTGGATGTTCAGTCTAAACAAAACTGCGTAGGTCGTGTTGCTAAGGTTACGTAGTGTCACGTATTCTCTCGCTCACCATCTTCCTTTCCAGTTGTACCTATCGATGGTACTCCGGAGGAGATAGTGTAAATTCTCTAATTTTAGCTCCGTGGTCGTTAACTGGGATGTACGCTAGTGCTTCTTTGAAGTGTCCGAACATGGCTCAAAGTAATTCTGTGAGTAACGCTGTGCACAACTTACATCGGGATATCATCGGTACAAAATTTGCAGGTATTCAACGTTTGCACCAACAAAACCGGCGATGGGAAGAAATAGCCCGAGAGTTTGTAATTGTTGTGGACATTTTCCATATTCTTCTCTCTGGTAGATGCTCGAATCTTCTCAGCATTCCCCGGCGTTGATTACTCTACATTAAAACTGACTTTATCTCAAAAAATTGTGAATAATGCTGTTGCCAAAATTATGACTTATCCAATGACATTAACTGTCAGTAGGTAGCAACGCCAAATTTGAAAGTAAGCTTAAACAATATTCTTCTAAGTTATTCCTTTTGTTTTTACTCGAAAACTTGTAACTTATTTAATGCTAAAGTGTTTCACATTTATTAAATATTGTTTTCTGTTATGTGAACTCGTCAGTAAATGTTCCTGTTAGTACTTTTCGGAAATTTATTTGCAAAACATGGTGAAAAATATCTGGCTTCAAGCGAAAGTCACTAACCCTTACGGGGGAAGTTCTCTCTGAAAATTTCAAGGAATCGTTTTTTTTCTTCTTCGGCTTCATATGTTTTCTGGGATATCTACTTCACTGTAGCCTTTATCCCAAGTTCGTCAAGAACTCCGTTATCGAGTTACATGGCGATTTCTGTCAAAAATGTCTCCGAATGCCATTCACAGCGGGAAAAAAGTAGTCGACATTTTATCTTAATGGACTATCGGGCATTATGGAAATAATGAACGTGCTCGAACTTGAGGTCGGATCAGCCTGTTACAACTTTTGCACAAAAGCGGACGAAGAGCGTATCGAGCGAGCAGAGCAGTGAATGACAGACGCCGCCAAAGAGGCCCGCAGGACCTCCCTTTGGATCTGGAAGGATTGCCGTATGGTTCAGGGATCGCTGACTAGAGCTACAAGTAACGTAACCCAAAACTTTAAATGCGTCAACCGTATTTTCAAAGTGGCGGGACACAACTTGAGAACGACACATACGATTTTATTAGTTTTTTTTGTGGGGAACTGCACTTTAATCCACGCATAGTTAAAAGATCTTTCGAAAAATTTTGTGGCAAGAATCTTCTAAAAATTGGAGAATCCGCTTGTAATTGCTAAACATCATTTATTATGAAATCAACGTACCTTTTATAATTGGTTTCGCCACAATGAATTGCCTGTTCAGGTTAATTTGGCTGGATTACGTTGAGCTATTAAGCTATTGGGAGATTGTATTTGGTTTAATAGCTTAATGCAATACAGCAAAATTAACATGAAGATGCGATTGATTATCGCGAAACCGATTGTACCTTGATGTCACAATAAATTAAGTTTAGCAGCTAAAAGCGACAAATTCTTTTAAAACAGCTTTTGACTATACTTAAACGATTTTGACCGGAATTTGATGGTGGCATTTTAATTTAAATGCTCCATCAGCATGCGTAGCCGTTTTGCGTTATCTTCAAAAGTTGATTTTCGGTGCAAGCTTTTGTCTCAACTTTGTGGGCTAAGAATATGACTTTCGTTTCAACATGTCACCAGTTTGTTGTAATTTATTATTTTTCAATTATTCTATGTAGGTTGATAGAAATAAAATGAAAATTATTATTCAGAGGTATTCTGTTATTGGCCCAGTACGAGGCAACTCCCGCGGATGACCCAAGTCTCCGGCTACGAGGGGGCCCTCCCATCTGGTGTAGCGGTTAAGGGGGGCGTCCGATGTGGACACAAAAATTTCTTGAAATTGAAAAGTGACGTGATTCCACGAGGTTGTGTTTTAAATTACTTTATTTGCGCTTCTTAAAAACAAAAGTGTAGGGAATAAAGCTATATCGTCAGATGGAACATTATATTTTCTTTTACTTAAAAAATCACAAAATCACCGCATTTTTCATGCTTTAAAAGGGGGCTATCCCTTTAAGCCAGCACAGCAGGCCCGGAAAACAAACCTTCATGCTGAAGAAGCCCCATTACATCAGGTGGAAGTTGGAGGAAAAAAAGGAGGATGGGGACCCCTAAAATCGCAAAGGGTATGATGAAGAGGGTTAAAGACAGAGAGCGGATAGATGTCAGGGCGGATTTGTCAGGGAGTGAGAGTGCGCTGGGAGAGGATGTGGAGAGGATATGGACGTTGTATAATTCGTTGTAGGAGAGGAGTTGGAGAAAACAATTGCGCTCGTAAAGGGTTCTTCTAGGGAAGGACAAGCGGATTGGGAAAGTGATGCGAAGTGCGCCGTGTTCAAGAATTTGAATGGGCAGGTGACATTTATGGAGGAGAGGATAGATCGGGTCGAGACTTTGTATGTATGAAGGATGATAATGAGGTCTATTGTGGTACATCCGTTGGATGGTTTGAAGAAGGGGTTTCCGTATTAGTTAACGATCAAGTGTTAGTTCGAGATATTTTAGCGTGCTGTTTAACTACGCTCATGCTCATAAATTAGGATAATGCTGATACATGTTGAAACAACGCTCTGGTGGGCAGTTTGCGGATTTAAATCATATCAGGGTATGGCCGTGAGGTGTATTTGACCTGCGGTCGTCGCACGGTGGCGCTGGAAGCAGTCCACATACGCAGAGGTGTGTTGGTGCATGTAAGAGTGCGGTGCAGCGAGTAAGTGTGCAGACGTTTTCAGACGTGCTAATGGTGACTGTGTGGAAAATGGCTCAGAGAACACATATTGATGATGCTATGAGGGATAGAATACTAGGGCGACTGGAGGCTGGTCAAACACAGAAGGTCGTAGCATGGCCCCACCTTGTGCCACAAAGTGTGATCTCAAGATTACGGCAACTATTCCAGAAGGCAGGAAACGTGTCCAAGCGCTACAGTACGGGACGTCCACAATGTACAACACCACAAGAAGACCGATATCTCACCATCAGTGCCCGCAGACAGCCACGGAGTGCTGCAGGTAGCCTTGCTCGGGACCTTACCGCAGCCACTGGAACAGTTGTCTCCAGACACACAGTCTACAGACGACTGAACAGACATGGTTTTTTCGCCTGGAGACCTCAGCGGTGCATTCCACTGTCCCTGGTCACAGGAGAGCCCGTAAAGCCTCGTGTCAAGAACACAGTACATGTTCACTGGAACAGTGGTCACAGATTATGTTCACGGACGAGTCCAGGTATAGTCTGAACAGTGACCCTCGCCGGGTTTTCATCTGGCGTGAACCAGGAACCAGATACCAACCCCTTAACGTCCTTGAACGGGACCTGTATGGAGGTCGTGGTTTGATGGTGTGGGGTGGGATCATGATTGGTGCACGTACACCCCTGCATATCTTTGACAGAGGAACTGTAACAGGTCAGGTGTGTCGGGACTTCATTTTGCACCAGTATGTCTGCCTTTTCAAGGGTGGAGTGGGTCCCACCATCCTCCTGATGGATGATAACGCACGGCCCCACCGAGCTGCCATCGTGGAGGAGTACCTTGAAACAGAAGATATCAGACGAATGGAATGGCCTGCCTGTTCTCCAGACCTAAACCCCATCGAGCACATCTGGGATGTTCTCGGTCGACGTATCGCTCGCTGCACGTCTTCAAACCCCTACGACACTTCAGGAGCTACGACAGGCACTGGTGCAAGAATGGGAGGCTATACCCAAGCAGCTGCTCGACCACGTGATCCAGAGTATGCCAACCCGTTGTGGGGCCTGTGTACGTGTGCATGGTGATCATATCTCATATTAATGTCGGTGTACAAGCGCAGAAACAGTGGCGTTTCGTAGCACGTGTGTTTCTGGACGGTTTTTCTCAACTTATCACCAATACTGTGGAGTTATCTGTGTCGTGTGTGTTCCCTATGTGCCTATGCTATTAGAGCCAGTTTTGTGTAATGCCACGTTGTGTGGCACCACATTCTGCGATTATCCTTAATTTATGAGCATGAGTGTAGATAAGGTTATTGGTATGAAGATTGCATGTTAATGACAGGGAACAGTCAGTAAAGGCAACAGCGTAGATTAAGGCGGTAGAAAAGCGACCCGTCAGAACTGTAAGGAGTCAGATCTGTTAAACGTGAGAGACGCGGGACAGACCATGCACGGTGGCCGGATGAAGGCCAGCCAGTGTGGGACCAGTGCAGACTGTTTACTCTCGCAAGTCGCCCTCTGAACGCAGCGGTAGTGGCGCCAGCAGCGAAAGGCCGCCTGCCCGCGTCTGCTTCGCTTTAAATATAAACCCGCGGCGGACAGCGGATGAGCGCTTGAAAGCCTCGGTCCGCACAGGGCAGAGGCGTAATCCGCCTTGCAGGGAGCGCCGCATCGCGCATGCGCTGAAGCGCCCGCCTGCGAGTCGCTTTGTCGGATTCAGACAGCTTTATTTTTTCCGGCCGTGCACTTAACTGCCCGATTTTGCTTACTCAGCTAGAGTCCGTGGTAATTAATTAGACAGATTACTCGAAGTTTTTTTTACGCTAGAAACAGTTGCGGTATAAACACATTACGTACTCAGAAGTGTGTTTGCAGCACTAAACTGCTTGTGTCTGTTTTCTTCCGAATATACGACGCAAAGATGTAGAGATTATTTTATTTCATGATTTCATATTATTTTATTGGCTGTCGTTTACTAATGACCTATGACCTGGTGATTAAGACTTGTTGTGATTGCGCAACATTGAATTGTACCTGTACACACATGAAGCTTATTTCATTTCTCAATATTGTAAGAAAGTTTTAACAAAGTTAGAGCTTTAAATACTCGGAAACTTAAATTATGTGGCCGAGCGGTTCTAGGCGCTTCTGTCCGGAACCGCCCGACCCACAGGTTCGAATCCTCCCTCGGGCGTGGATGTGTGTGATGTCCTTAGGTTAGTTAGGTTTAAGCAGTTCTAATTCTAGGGGACTGATGACCTCAGATGATAAGTCCCAAAGTGCTTAGAGCCATTTTTTTAATTAAATTGAGTAGGAAGCGGAGATACGTGAAATTAACCATTTCTGTAGTCGAATGATTACGTCGCCGGCGGTGTGGCGCGCAGTTCACCAACCATACTTCACCGGTAAATACCCGACGCGACATAAAACTCGATGCCATCGCCCCCTCTGCCTGAGGTGTGATGTGGACTACACGGACGGACACCGTCTCGTCTGCGCTGCGGCGACAGACTTCTCCAGCAGATACTGGCCCTTTTATCTTCGTCCACCAACATACACGATCGTTCCCAGTACGCTCATCTATACGCACAAGACGTATTTCCCACCATCAAAGACGCATGTGGTCGCCTGAATAAGGGATATGGCCGTCCTTTATCTTGTCAGAAAAGGGTGACTGAGTTTTGGACGTTTTTGCTAACACGACAACACATAATGAGACACCTTCTGCTAACTACTTACAAGGGAACCTCCCCATCGCACCCCCCTCAGATTTAGTTATAAGTTGGCACAGTGGATAGGCCTTGAAAAACTGAACACAGATCAATCGAGAAAACAGGAAGAAGTTGTGTGGAACTATGAAAAAAATAAGCAAAATATATTAACTGAGTAGTCCATGCGTAAGACAAGCAACATCAAGGATTACCTCAGCGCAGGAGCGCCGTGGTCCCGTGGTTGGCGTGAGTGGCTGCGAAACGAGAGGTTCTTCGTTCAAGTCTTCCCTCGAATGAAAATTTTAATTCTTTATTTTCAGACAATTATTATCTGTCCGTCCGTCCGTCCGATGCGACTGTGAAACTGTTGCATTCATTTGTTGCAGTTTATGTGACAAACTCTTATGTTTTCATCACTTTTTTGGGAGTGATTATCACATCCACAAGAAAACCTAAATCGGGCAAGGTAGAATAATCGTTTTACCCATTCGCCAAGTGTACAAGTTAGGTGGGTCGACAACATATTCCTGTCATGTGACGCACATGCCGTCACCAGTGTCGTACAGAATATATATGACGTGTTTTCCTGTGGAGTAATAGGTTGACCTATGACCTTGCGATCAAATGTTTTCGGTTCCCATTGGAGAGGCACGTCCTTCCGTCTACTAATCGCACGGTTTTGCGGTGCGGTTGCAAAACACAGACACTAAACTTATTACACTGAACAGAGACGTCAATGAATGAACGGAAAGATCATAACTTTGCGAAAATAAAGAAAGTAAACTTTTCACTCGAGGGAAGACCTGAACCAAGGCCCTCTCGTTCCGCAGCTGCTCACGCTTACCACGGGACCACGGCGCTCCTGAGCTCACACCATCCTCGATGTTGCCTATCTTGCGCATGGACTACTCAGTTTGTATATTTTGCTTACTTTTTTCATGGTTCCACACAACTTCTTCCTGTTTTCTCGATTGATCTGTGTTCAGTTTTTCAATGCCTATCCACTGTGCCAACTTATGACTAAATCTGAGGGGGATGCGATGGGGAGGTTCCCTTGTTAGGAAGTATTTTTTCCAACCCGCCTCGCAGTTGGGGCCTGCCAGATGTGCGAGGTTGATAGGTGCAGCTCTATTCTGATAAGCATCAAAGACTCGGCGTTGCTTCCTGACGGCATGTCCCAAACCTGCATCTTCCAAACGATGTACCGGTCGCTCTGGACCAAATGATTCAGCCTTACATTACTCGCCTCCAAGGTCACCAGACGTGACTGTATGTGATTATTTCTTCTGGGGGGTTTATAAAAGACTGTTTATGTGCCTCCCTTACCAACAACAATGAACGAACTGAGACACTGCATAACAGCAGCTGTGGAAGTTGTAACTCTAGGTATGTTCGGTGCAGTGTGGGAACAAAATGAATACGGCACTGACACATGCCGTGTATCTCAAACGGGGGGGGGGGGGGGGAGGGGGGGGGGGAGGGGGCGGGGCATATTGAACACCTAGGATAATGGAATGTAGTCTAATTAAGTCGGGCGATGCTCAGGGAATTAGATTAGGAAATGAGACACTTAAAGTAGTAAAGGAGTCTTGCTATTGGGGGAGCAAAATAGCTGATGATGGTCGAAGTAGAGAGGATATAAAATGTAGATTGGCAATGGCAAGGAAAGCGTTTCTGAAGAAGAGAAATTTGTTAACATCGAATATGGATTTAAGTGTCAGGAAGTCGTTTCTGAAAGTATTTGTATGTAGTGTAGCCATGTATGGAAGTGAAACATGGACGATAAATAGTTTGGACAAGAAGAGAATAGAAGCTTTCGAAATATGGTGCTACACAAGAATGCTGAAGATTAGATGGGTAGATCACATAACTAATGAGGAGGTACTGAACAGAACTGGGGAGGAGTCTGTGGCACAACTTTACTAGAAGAAGGGATCGGTTGGTAGGATATATTCTGAGGCATCAAGGGATCACCAATTTAGTGTTGGAGGGTGGAGGGTTGGAGGGTTAGGGTGGTGGAGGGTAAAAATCGTAGAGGGAGACCAAGAGATGAATACACTACGCAGATTCAGAGGATGTAGGTTGCAGTAGGTACTGGGAGATGTAGAAGCCTGCACAGGATAGAGTAGCATAGAGTGCTGCATCAAACCAGTCTATGGACTGAAGAGCGCAACAACAACATGACAAAGTATAAAAAAAAAACTTTCTGAGCTTCCCTTTCATAAAGAAATTAAATTTATTATATATGTTTATTACTTACAGAAATACAGACGTGCCAAATCGGATGATTCTTTTTGATACACCCTGTACTTACTCCACGCCTACTAGCCTAGAGCACTAGATCAGTAGGATCGATGTCGTTCCTGTCGTCTGCACTCAATTCTCTGTTTATGGTATTGTAATATGTTTTGTGTGAGGCCGTTCTAGGATTGGTCTTATACTTGCTGCCTTACGACAAGATCAGCACTTCGTAGCCAAGCAGCCACGGGTAATGGAGTCCAGCATCTAGCACTGAAGTCAGCACAGCAACCAGCACTGACGGGTAGTCGAAGGGTCTACCCAACACACCTCCGGTCCAGAGCGGAGGATGCTCTATATCTCCAGCGCCGCACGTCTGATAACCTACTGTACCGGCGGACCAGGTTCAGCATTCAGGCACATCACGGCATCCGACATAGCGGTCCACCTGATTGCACAATGTGATCACTAATGTGGGAGGGATCGAGGTACTCACCGAAACTACATGTGAATCAAACAAACGCGTTGCGGTCGCCACCATCTCCAAGCATGGCTCTCGACGATATGCGCCTACTTCGCCAGGAGGCGGCAAACCGCCGCAAGAAGGTGTCGCTCCGAGCTGACACGGTGTCCTCGGCGGTGTCCGGACATTTGCCACGCCGGACATTTGCCACGATTTTACCTGCTCCGAAGGGTTGGGTCGCTTGTCTCCCCCTCCTCCTCCTCATCGCTGTCGCGCAGTAAAGGTACTTACTGAGCATTTCCGCTGGGTTACTTAACATAGGACCAGAATCTCTTCGGATTTTCCGCCACATTTCTGGAGAGACTTTCGTTGTGGAAACTATTAAATGCATCTCTCATTGAAATCCGCACCAAATTTCGAGCCTCAGTAAAACATCGCCAATCTTGGAGATTTTGTGTTCTTCTAAATCGTACGTGCCTTTTTCGGTGCTCCTGCAGCAGCTTTCTGTCGTGTTTTGTGTACCATGGGGGATCAGTTCCGTCTCTTATTAATTTATTTGGTATGAATCTCTCGAGCGCTGTTGATACTATTTCTGTGAACTTAAGCCACATATGCTCGTCACTTACACAGTTTGGAAGGATTGGAGACCGTCTCTTAGAAAGACGTCAACCGAATTTTTAGCTGCTTTTATAAATAGATATATTGCGCGTTTAGTTTTGGTGAATTTCTTTGTTACGGAATTGAGCTTCGCTCGACTGTGTATTCACTAATCCCCGTATCCGCCGTGATGCTCAGGATTATTTGTGGCTAAGAGGTCAAGTGTGTTTTCGTAACCATTTACAATTTGAATGGCCTCGTGAACTTATTGTTCAAAATAATTTAAAGAAAAACATTTAGAACAATTACGGAAGTTGTTTTCTATCTACAATAGGGTCTGAAAATGTATTTTTGTCAACATACGGAGGGTAGATTGAAGCCAATGCCAACTATAATTGTATGAGTAGCGTACCTATTCGTGATGAGACTCAAGTTTTCTTTGAACTGTTCAGCAACTGTTTCATCTGAGACCGGGGGTCGGTAAAAGGAGCCAGTTATTAATTTATTCCGGTCGTCGAATATAACCTCTGCCCATACTAAGTCACAGGAACTATCTGCTTCAATGTCGCTTCTGAGTTGAAACACATATTATTTTTCGTTAAGTTGTGCTTCTTGTTTCTGTTGTAGTGCAGATCATTACAATTACAGCTTTTCCCTCCAAAACCAAGGATGCTTTCTCTGTGGCCCTGTAAATACCAGAGCTAAACAATGTAGAACAATAACGTACGTTACAAGCATAGCATTCTGTATTACTTCATTTCCTTATTTCCAACATTTTAAAATTGTACGTCCACTTTAGATGACATGTCAATCATATATGTTCTTATCTCTATTTAGTGAACGTATTTTGAGTCATGTTTTGAACATTGTCCCGCTACACTTTATTAACTAATGTTTCACCGCAAGGGATATCGGATTTTAGAGAGTAAATTAATATGGAGTATGTCGTTCTTCTTTCCAAACATTCACATTCCCATTTCTTCTTTCCTTATTGTCTTTTGGGCATGCGGTTGTATTAATTAAAGTAGGCACAAATGCAGTGATCAAAAAGAAATGATTGGCGTACATTCGCATTCTCGTTTCATCGTTCCTTTCTTGTTGCTCCCCTGCCGATGGACTGTTTCTATCGCAAACAGTAAGCGTGAAAGGAAGCTACCGTACAGACAGAGGTATCTATATTTATACTTGGCAGAACTAATTACATACTGACATAATCGTCGGTATTGCTTTCGTTTCCCGAAAGTTATGAATATTTCGATTTCGGAAAAGAAGTTCTGTATTTCGCCAAGATGTTGAAGAAGAAGGTCGCTTACGTACTGGTTGTATCGAGTAGGATGTGGAGACGACGGTTTGAAAGCGGACAGAAGAAGTACGAGGAAGGGCGTCCCTTACCCTAGGGATCGCTACCTGGCGAAGGGGCAAGTGTGGCAAATGTCCGGCGTGGCAAATGTCCGGCATTCGTCCTCCACAGCCGTGAGCCCACTGTTGGATTCAGTGGATTCCTCTCCAGATTACGTAGCCACCACCCGTCGCAGAAGACACGACAACGATTTGTGTTCTGAGTAATAAATGGAATAGTCTTTAATACTGTTTTATTGTGTCTAACGAAGCCACGCAGGTCCTCGATCCGCATCCTGGCAGAACAGTAGGGGTTTCCAGCCCGGCAATGGGCGACCCTTACAAAGCGTAAACTAGTTTAACTATTTACAGTTCCACTGTGATGGATTCGGTGATCCAAATACGCGAGAGGCCGACGCAATTTCGACAGTGGACACGGCCAGTACCCTCATCCAGTATCTGTCGCCCGGTCTCCAGAGGCTCCGTCTCTGCAAATGGAAACGTGGTCGCTGCCGCGAGACTTCCACCGCCGTCATTAAGGTTTCACCACTGCCAGAGGGCCGCGCCCCGAATGGGCGTCCCCGTGTTAATAATGCAAACAGACCGGCCGCATTTTTTTATCTTTAAATATTGTATCGCGTCTAAAAGCATTGCCAAGTTATTTACGGAATACGCCGTCATTGCAAACAATTTAAATCAATCATGCAGCTTCCAGAGGTACCGGAATTAATTATGCATTCCGCCCCGACACGTGATTCAGTTAACCAAACTCCACCCGTGAGTTTTCCTTATGCACAATAGATGGCTGTTCCGCTAGCGCATAAACAAGTTTTCTGTTCAAAAATGGTTCAAATGGCTCTGAGCACTATGGGACTTAACATCTATGGTCATCAGTCCCCTAGAACTTAGAACTACTTAAACCTAACTAACTTAAGGACAGCACACAACACCCAGCCATCACGAGGCAGAGAAAATCCCTGACCCCGCCGGGAATCGAACCCGGGAACCCGGGCGTGGGAAGCGAGAACGCTACCGCATGACCACGAGATGCGGGCAAGTTTTCTGTTATCAATAAAACAAGAGAAAGGCAAAGTTGATATAGACTTCTTTGCCATTTATTGGCGTACAGTGTTTTCGTCTCTAATGACTTTGTTAGCTGGAATCCTTATCGTCATCAAAAATACACTGCCTTGTCACTGCAACCATCCTTCTCTCTCCCTCGCCATCTGTACCATTTGATTGTAATTGCTGCAGTTCATTCCACTAATTACGTCTTGTAATACGGATGTTCTGGGCCTGCCTCTTGATTGCTATAAAGATATTTTTTCTGAAGCTGCTATATCTAATTTCGTGTCCAAATAATATAGTTTTTCATCTCTGTATCATTTTAGTCACTGTCCTTATCTCTCTAGATATTTTTCTAAAGCTGTTATATCGATTTGTTGTACAAATAATTTCATTTTTCTTCTCTGTATCATTTTAATCACTGTCCTTATCTCTCTAATCTCTTTTAGTACTTTTCATTAGATTCTACTTAGGCACATCTGGCCTCGGTATGTCAACTAGCCCGACCATTCGGGCTACAGTATGTCTCCTCCAACATGTAGGTTTTACGTTAACTGTCTCACTGCCGACTGGCTACAAAAATTCTCTTGACTGGAATATGTTCATTACGTAGCCCGTCCCTGTAGCACTTAAAACTTCTGCTGTTGTATTTGTTTGCCATGCTTTATAAATGGTTCAAATGGCTCTAAGCACTATGGTTCAAGTGGCTCTGAGAACTATGAGACGTAACTTCTGAGGTCATCAGTCCCCTAGAACTTAGAATTACTTAAACCTAGCTAACCTAAGGACATCTCACACATCCATGCCCAAGGCAGGATTCGAACCTGCGACCGTAGCAGCAGCGCTGTTCCGGACTGAAGCGCCTAGAGCCGCTCGGCCACAGCGGCCGACTCATACTTTATACGTCAAGGCCAAGTGGTAATAATTATATAAATCTGGTTCAGAGTTACAAAGACACATCCATTATTTTATAACAAAAAACACGTTTTCACCATTAGTCTGTCATTTATTTTATATGCGGTACATTGCATTATTTTGTAAAAATTTTTAAATGCATGTGATTTACCGGAGGACTGCGTAATCTTTGATTCTTCCTGTATCGTCCACGTTTGTAACATGATTGTGTTCCATGATTTTTGACCATAATGTTAGTGAACAGGCGAGCTTCTGTTTTTGGCTCACCCGAGCCAGTCTATTGTTTTTATCTGAAGTGATTAGTGCCTGCTTCTCATACAATTACTGTGTATTGGATCTGTACTGTCCGAAATCAACTATATCTTGCGTTTTCATAAGATGTAAGCGTTGGATTTGTAACAGCATTTTGACGTAAGTATCTTCTTACGAATGTTACATTCTAATTTTTAACATTGCACATCATGTTTGTGATTGCATTTTATTTGATGTTTGTTTTGTATATCGTTCAGTACCGTAAGCATGGCCTCTGAATGCGGTCAGCGAATAAAAATCAAGTCAGCATTTGTATTTTGCATTTCTTAAAGTATATATGTGCTAATAATGACTGCAAAAGATGTTTAAATGTTTGTTCGTTAGCCTGTTCTCATTCATTAGGCGCAGGTGCCAAAACGAGATTAATTTTCGCTTTGAGATTACTTCTGACATTTTCTATACTTCTTTTCTTGGCCTGCATTGGACCACTGTAGTTAATTACACAAAAGTTTATACAAGTTGTTGTTATTCCATAATAAAATAAAGTTAAATAATAATTCAATAAGACAATTCAATAGTACAGTGATTATATAAGGATTATTACAATTTATCGTTATATGGAGGGGGTTTGCTGTTCTGTCTGCCCAGCACGTCTTCGTTGTTTCAGCTGTTTTCTGTCTTCGTCGGAGATCACTCTTGCTGTAGCCCTTGTACTGATCTTCGTTCGCAGTCTGGTTTGTGCGTCTTGCAGCGTTCTTAGTTTTCTCTGTTTTGTTTTGTAGATCATCATCTGTAATTTAGAGTTCTTTCATACCTTCCTTAATTTCTGTGATCCATTTAATGTTGTTCTTACCGTTCCACAATTTTTGTCTGTTATTCCACAACTAGTTCTGTTTTCTGGTGCTCTCCTCATATGTGCAAAGATCGAGATAAGTTTCTTCCCGATCGTGCTCATTATTATTTTCTGGTATACTGTTTCATGTGAAGCTATTCTCCAGTGCCCATTTCATTGATGCTGTTTATTTATGCATGTCCTAATTCTTCTTCTTTTTATCTTCACTATTTTGTCAATTTCTGCTGCATTAGTTATTCTGAAAATGGTTCAGCTGCGTAAGTTATTTCTCGGTGCGTACCTGTTCATAATGTCCTAGTTTTGCATCTATGGATAAGCTTCTTTGTTGTACGTATTTTAGGTAAAGTAATTTACTTTGTGCAGTTTTTTATTCCATTTTGTCAAGAGGTTTCTCATTTAGAACGTATGTCACGATGTCACCTAAATATTTAAATTTATCAAACAATTTTCGTTTCTTGTTCTACCATTGCAATATTGTTTGCAAATAGTGGGTCAGTTCACATTACCTCTGTTGTTCCAAATGATATTCTGAGGCCTATTTCTTGTGCTATTTCTTGTAGTGATTTAACTTATTGCCTAATTTTTCTGCATTTTTGGTAGATTTCCTCATACTTCTCATTTTACGTTTGTAGTTTGTATTGCAGCCATTATTTTCCTTATGATTTGTGTTTCTAATCTGTCCAGCTTATATTTCATCACATATAAACATCCTAGTGTTATCACTGTGGTCTAACTTTTTAGTTTTGTACTTCTAGATCTCGATTTCCTGTTGTTGGTATTTTTTGTTAAACCGTATGCTTTTTCTCCTTTATCAACTCTTACAAATATAGCAAATTTTGTAGTCCATTCTACTGGTTTCTCCGATATTTAAATTTATTAAGTCGCTCTATTTTGAGCTGAAATTCTGAGGGCACTTCTATTCTCTGTTCTGTACAGAAGTTGGAGTTGTTGTCGGTTTTTTTGTCGCTAATGACACGGCGCTGGCGAAGAGAAATAATTTCCTGCTCACTCACAGAGTTGGACGTGATGTCCCATTGTGGCGTTGGGACGCAGGTAAATCTTCGCAGGCAGGCGGGGGACGGAAACAAGGAAGTATAAATATCCAGCATACGCCACGGCTCGGTCCCCGCAGACACGGGACGCCTTCTCAGGGAGAGATACGTCAGCCAGTAGCCCGATAGGGGGAGGGGGTGCATTTTTTTTTGGCCGCGGCTGGAACGGAGCGCTACCCTCCACAAAAGTCACCCCCTGCCACCCCGACTGCGACGTGAATGGCGCCTTCCCGGCCGCCCGACGCTCACGTAACTTTAGGCGCCTCCGAAGCATTCCGCATGCCGAAGGGAGGCCACGGCCAGACTCCTCAGCTCGCGGTTCCGTCGTCCAGGGAAAGGGAGGATGTCGCCAGGCAAAGCAATTTCCACACATTCACATGCTACCTCGATGAGCGTACTGCTGCAGATCAGTTGCAGGACCTGTTAAGGACAGGGCAAATATTTCTGTTGCCAATAGCCTCCGCCAGAATTTTCCGTTCTGAATGTATTATGTCGTAGGAGATTTGAATCATCCGGGAAAGGGGACAGTGTTGCCACTACAACATATTTTTTTGGAGGGGAGGTGTGTCTCGCTTCTGACTGGTTGCATGCGGCACTACAACTTTCTCCCTGGACCAATCTCTTCATCTCAGAGTAGCACACACACCCAATAACTTCAGTTATTTATTAGATATGTTCCAACGTCTGTCTTCTATGACTCCCTCTTGTACCATGGAAGTTATACTCTTGCATCTTAACACATGTTCTGTCACCTCGTCCTCTCTTTAGTCACTCAAATATGGGGTTGGAATACTTCTACGGAGTGCTATTTCTGCGGAGTGGTACCACTGCGATGAGACGTTTCCGTGAAACCCAAGGCCCTTGCTGTGATGAGTGGCGTGTTGCAGATGCCTGTGATGACAGACTGATCTGTAATAGGCCGAGTTCTAGACCTGAGTGAAACTAATCCGAAATAATGAAAAGTGTGAAGTCATCTACAGGAGTGCTAAAGAGAATCCGTTAAACTTCGGTTACACAATAAATCAGTCAAATCCAAAGGCCACAAATTCAACTAAATACCTAGGAATTACAACTGCGAAATTGGAAAGAACACATAGAAAATGTTGTGGGTAAAACGAATCAAAGACTGCGTTTATTTGGCAGAACACTTAGAAGATGCAACAGATCTACTAAAAAGACTGCCTGCATTACGCTTGTCCGTCTTCTTTAGGAGTACTGCTGCACGGTGTGGGATCCTTACCTGACAGGATTAAAGAGTACATCGAGAAGGCTCAAAGAAGGGCTGCACGTTTTGTATTACCGAGAAATAGGGGACAGAGAGTCACGGACATGATACAGGATTAGGGGTGGACATCATTAAAACGAAGGCGCTTCTCGTTGCGGCGGGATCTTCTCACGAAACGTCACTCACCAACTTTCTCCTCCAAATGCGAAAATATTTTGTTGACGCCCAGCCTACATAGGGGAAAAACTATCATCATAATGATTATCTGTAGCTTAGCGCGATGTATGGGCTAGGTTGGTATGTGACAGTTCGGTTGTGAATTGGTGAAGCCAACAATGTAATAGGATAAAACTTGTTCGTGGCAACACACCGAAAAGTAGTTTAGCGCGAGGTTTGGATTAGGCTGGAATATGAGTGGTTGGTCGTGAGTCAGCGAAAGCAAAGAATTTTTAAAAACTGCCTCAGTGTCAAGGGCTCCGTAAAAATGTCAACACATTCGAAATCGGCACGAGTGTAGCTCCCCACAACTGTCACAGTCTCCTTGAACGCCACTGCCAAGATGCCTGTAGATTACAGGTTAGCTGCTGGATGTGTAACTATAGACTATTGCCAATTGCGACTCTGCTGCTGAAACATCGGATGGCAAGCAACCTCTTACAGGTCCCCGCGAAATATTTCGAAACAGCTGACTGTCACGTTAGGATGAAGAGCGCGACATTTGAGCCAGACGCTATCGGCTCCCTCCGCGTCCCTCTGCAGGCAGAAGACGTTTGTGGCACCCTTAGGCGCAGAGGCCCTCGTTATCACCACACAGTTGCGAGCGGGGCGGCGTCGGGCAACGGCGCGGAGGGATGGCGCGCGTCGGCTGGGGGCCGTTATATTTTAGGGGAAATCAGTTTGATGGTATCGGCCGGCGGGCGTCGATACGGACAGAACGAGCCTTTTTAGGGGCAGTAGCGAGCGGGCGCTACCTGGAATTACGACATCAATAAAGATTCAGCGTCGGCAGCCCGGCGTTGCTGCGGCCCCTGGGGTGTCGGCAGCTCTCTGTCACACCCCTAAGTAAACGACATCTGCCGAGTATCTTAGAAGATAAACCTAAAATATGCAGCTTTGCGTTTATCCATTAGATATGACAGGAGAAAGCCTGCGACTCACAAACACCGGGTTTGTTTATAAAACAAACTTTGCTCCTGCCAATCACGTTTATTTCTTGCACGACACGTTTCGGGAAATGAGTTTCATTTTCAAGTGCGTCTTTTCGTGTGTTATGGAATTTCTGTCTTTTGTTTCCGATGCGTGAGGTGCTGAATTATTCTGTTGCCTTTAGGTTTTTTGTAGCCCATTGACGCACAAACTCACACATATAAAACATCACTCACACAATTTACAGTACACAGCACACATAGAAAACAGTTAACGTGCAATAAAAAACAGTCAAAATGACATTTCAAATACTTTTATTGTATTTTGCTGTTCTCAACGTATACTGTGCACTTTAAGTTCTGAGAGTCATGTTTAATATGTATGAATTTCTATATTAGTTACTTACAAGAAAAACCTAAGAACAAATAATAATGTAACACCTCACAGTTCGAAAACATTGCGCATAAATGTCGTAATCCACGAAAAAACTAAATTGGATAATGATAATCACGACCCGAAACGTGTCAAGCTGGAAACAAAAAGAAAAGTTATTTTTATAAACAAGCCTATTAAAATAAGCAAAGCTACTTTCATTTCTCGATTTAGGAAAAGGGATAGTCTGCAAGGTAGCGGGGATAAAATACAGCGAGTAAAAAGTTATTGCCGGCCGCAGCGGCTGAGCGGTTCTAGGCGCTTCAGTCTGGAACCGCGCGTCAGCTACGGTTGCAGGTTCGAATCCTGCCTCGGCCATGGATGTGTGTGATGTCCTTAGGTTAGTTAGGTTTAAGTAGTTCTAAGTTCTGAGGGACTGATGACCTCAGATGTTAAGTCCCATAGTGCTCAGAGCCATTTGTATCATTTTTGAAAATTTATTTGCAATTTGTACAAAATATCTTTTCACAGTCAGAGGGCATAAAAGGGACGCTGTAGCTGAGAAGTAAGTGTGCAGTGATGTGGCCTAATCTCCATATTATCTAACTGTGCAAACCGAAAAGAAAATCAAATAAATATTTGGAAAGGGAATTTAACTTCTGGAAGAGGTAATAAAAACTTTGAGGTTTGCCGACTATATTGTGATTCTGTCACGAGACTGTTGGAGATCAGGAAGATCATTTGAACGGAACAGTGTCTTGAAAAGAGCTTGTAAGATGAACACCAATAAGATTAAACCAGGGATGTTCAAAACGTTCCTGCTAAGGTCATCAGTCCCTTAGCTTACACACTACTTAACAAACACACACACCCATGCTCGAGGGAGGACTCAACCTCCGCCGGGACCAGCCGCACAGTCCATGACTGCAACGCCTTAGACCGCTCGGCTAATCCCACGCGGCGAAACCAGGGATAATGGAATCTAGTAAAATAGACGACGGAAGAAGTATAATGGATGTAAAATGAAGATTGGTAACAACAATAAAAGCATTCCAGAAAGAAGTGAGTAGCCGGCCAGTGTGGCCGAGCGGTTCTATGCGCTACAGTCTGGAACCGCGCGACCACTACGGTCGCAGGTTCGAATCCTGCCTCGGGCATGGATGTGTGTGAAGGCCTTAGGTTAGTTAGGTTTAAGTAGTTCTAAGTTCTAGGAGACTGATGACCTTAGAAGTTAAGTCCCATAGTGCTCAGAGCCATTTGAACCATTTGAAAGAAGTGAGTAATGTAATATCTAATGTAAATTTAAATGTCCTTCCTGAATATATTTGTCTTTGATTGTAGGCTTGTAAGAAAGTGACATATGGACGATAAGGAGTTTAGACAAAAACAGGCAAGAAGCTTCTGACATGTGGTGCTTCAGAATAATGCTTAAGATTAGATGGGTAGATCGGATAACTAATTAAGAAGTAATGAATCCAATTGGAGGCGTAATGGAAAACTTTACATTTTAAATACATATGTATATGTAGGACAATATTTAACATGGTTCACTGACTAACGAAAAGAAAAAGCACCAGAAAGCATGATCGGATACCATTGTAACTTCATACACGTACACACCATCGGTGGTTACGTAAATGATTATAAGAGTTGGAGTCAACTCTGAAAACTAGAACAGCCACTAGATGCCACTGACGATGCTCGTGCTGCATTGTTGTTACCAGCCCTGGTAGGGTATACAGGCGGCGTGAACAGTGTCAGGTGTTGAGTGGAGACTGCGAAGGCCACAAAGTTGCTGCGTACTCGTGTGAGACAGCGTTATCAGCATCCGAAAGAGTTTGAAAGGAGACCGGCCGGTGTGGCCGAGCGGTTCTAGGCGCTTCAGTCTGGAACCGCGCGACCGCTGCGGTCGCAGGTTCGAATCCTGCCTCGGGCATGGATGTGTATGATGTCCTTGGGTTAGTTAGGTTTAAGTAGTTCTAAGTTCTAGGAGACTGATGACCTTAGAAGTTAAGTCCCATAGTGCTCAGAGCCGGCCAGTTTGAAAGGTGTCTTGGAGTAGTCAAGATTCTGGTCTATAACGTCTGACCACCACATGGAAGATTCGCGATACTGTGCACCAAACACATTGTAACCTCTTCACATCTGTGCCTGCCATCCGAGAACACGAAATGGACTCCCTGAAACATCCTGCACTATTGGTCAGCTGGACTAGAGAATTATCATCCCAAGCGTAGACTGCCGTGCTGCGTGCTGTGACTGGGAATCACTGACCGCTGATGAAAGTCGTCGCATTGTGTTCAGCGATGAACCACGGTTGTGCTCTATCCGGCACCATCGTCGGAGAGTATGGCGGTGACCTAGCGAGTAGTCCCATTCATCCAAAGTTTTGGACGGGCACAACGATGTTACACCTGGCTGAGGATACGATCTCGAGTCGAGGCTGGCAGTAATTCAGAGAGGTCTGACAGCACCACACTACATCGAACATCCTACGTCCTCATGGTTTACCTCTCATCTCAACAGTACTGTAGCGCCATTCTACAACAGGACGATGCTCGTCCACACATGGCGCGTGTCTATACGAACTGTCTGAGTGATCCTTAGGTACTCTCGTGTTCAGCAAGATCCCTAGCTCTGCCCAGGATCGAATATGTTTGGAACCAGCTCGGAGGTCAGTTCCATCCCAGAGCCTGTATCCAGGATACGACGGATCACGTAAAACTGTTTTGGGGCAGCTTGCACCAGACCGGCTTTATGGCACCCTATCTAACCAAATCCAGGCCTGCAGGGATGCAACGTTGTAGTGATAAGTGGACCAAGTTCTTTGTAATCACTAAAATAACATCTCATGCACATTCGAACTGTGAAGTTTCGTTTCCCCCCAATCTTCTAGATACTTCACTTCCATTTTCTTTGTCGCCACCAGTCTCCTGACTGGTTAGATGAGCCAACCCTCTCAGAGTAGCACTTGGAACCTATGTCCTCAGTTATTTGCTGGATGTATTCAATCTCTGTCTTCCTCTACAGTTTTTACCCTCTACAGCTCCCTCTAGTACCATGGAAGTTGTCCCATGATGTCTTAACACATGTCTTAACATCTTGCCCCTTCTTTTCAGTGTTTCCCATATATTCCGTTCATCGCCGATTCTACAGAGAACCTTCTCATACCTCACCTTATCAGTCCACCCAATTTTCAATATTCTTGTGTAACACCACATCTCAAATGCTTCACCCCTCTTCTGTTTCGGTTTTGCCACGGTCCACATCTCACTGCCACACAATGCCGTGCCTAAGTTTGATGGTTCAAATGGCTCTGGGCACTATGGGACTTTAACATCTATGGTCATCAGTCCCCTAGAACTTAGAACTACTTAAACCTAACTAACCTAAGGACATCACACAACAACCAGTCATCACGCCTAAGTTTGATACTAGCAGACTTCTCTTGGGCAGGAATGCTCTTTTTTCCTGTGCTAATCTGCTTTTTGTGTTCTCCATGCTCCTTCCACGATGGATTATTTTGCTGCCTAGCTAGCAGAATTCCTTCATTTCACCTTCTTCAGAAAGCAGCGGCTCGTAACTAGTTGCCTCGGAAACAGGAGACGCTTTGGCGTCTCTGCAGTGGAAAGACAGTGCTTCACGAAAGCCCTTCGCTTACTGGAACGGTTTTGCTTCTAACGTATAATTTCACCTCGTGTACTGATACACTCTGGCGATGTAACTGCGACGGATGCCTTGGAATAGTTGATCTCTCTAGGGAATAGTATAGGAGGCTGTAAGACAAAGCATTAAGGTTCCAGTCTGAACTGGTCATAAATTCCAACAAATAAATGAATGACGGTCTCGTTCAGTAAATCTGCAAAAAAGTGCCGTTCAGTTCTGGCAGCTATAATCCCGTTCCTGAAGGGCTACTACGTGCAAATACCGAAACAGCCACACGGGACTCCTTTCGCCAAAAACCTCCCAAAACAGGAGCTAACGCGCAGGAGCTCTTTCGACTGCAAAGTCGACGTTAATTAGTGAACATTCTGCAGCGGCGGTCATCATTATCCGTCGGGCTGAGGTACGCGGGTTTACCGCAGCGTCGAAACCGTCCGCCCGAGCACGAACATTCGTATCCAGAGAGAGGGATCGTGGATCAGTTGGCTGGTCGCGAAGAGGTGGGTATTACCGGAGCGACGCGTGTAATCGCGGTGCATGCCGGGACGAATTAAGCCAGCCTCGCGGAAATGTGCGCGGTTCGCGGCCCGCCAACAAATTGGGATCGCAGGCGTCGCTTTTGCGCCGCGGGCAATGGGGAGTTAGCGCACCAGCGAAGCCCTTCGATTGTCCCGCCGGCCGCACTGCTCCTCCTACGCGCGCCCTTGCTGCACCGTTGTCAACCGAACGAAAGTGTACGAACACGCACGTTGTCACCGCTGCAAAGATGCGTCGAACGGCTGCGGGCGTTACAGAAGTACGCGCCCGTGAGAGACGCACTGTTCCCTACAGAGCTACAAATGCGGCGTGGAATGAATTGTGCCGACTAACTTTCGGAGATTGTACTGGAAAGGAGAATATGACTTGGCCGGTGAGATCATTAGAACAGACTTCTGGCCCTATTCGCAAAGATGAGCAGGAAATATCGGTGGTGGCTTTATTTTAAACATTCGCCCGGCAGCCATCTTTTGCGACTCGCGAAACTACGCGACTATTCAGTTGCTGTGACTGCCTATATACGAGATGTGTGAGAAAAATAACGAGACTAATTTTTTATCTGACAACGCTGTTATTTTTTTTATGAAGAATATTGTTCGTTCCAAAGTACACTACTGGCCATTAAAATTGCTACACCAAGAAGAAATGCAGATGATAAACGGGTATTCATTGGACAAATATACAGGGTGATTCAAAAAGAATACCACAACTTTAGGAATTTAAAACTCTGCAACGACAAAAGGCAGAGCTAAGCACTATCTGTCGGCGAATTAAGGGAGCTATAAAGTTTCATTTAGTTGTACATTTGTTCGCTTGAGGCGCTGTTGACTAGGCGTCAGAGTCAGTTGATGCTAAGATGGCGACCGCTCAACAGAAAGGTTTTTGTGTTATTGAGTACGGCAGAAGTGAATCGACGACAGTTGTTCAGCGTGCATTTCGAACGAAGTATGGTGTTAAACCTCCTGATAGGTGGTGTATTAAACGTTGGTATAAACAGTTTACAGAGAATGGGTGTTTGTGCAAGGGGAAAAGTTCTGGACGGCCGAGAACGAGTGATGAAAATGTAGCACGCATTTGTTCGCAGCCCAGGAAAATCGACTCGCAGAGCTAGCAGAGAGCTGCAAATTCCACAATCAACTGTATGGAGAAACCTACGAAAAAGGTTAGTTATGAAACGTCAACTACCCGAGGCGATGGATCGGCCGCCAGGCAGCCCGTGACAGAGCACTTCATCACTGGCCTCCAAGAAGCCCTGATCTTACCCGCTGCAGTTTTTTCTTATGGGGGTATGTTAAGGATATGGTGTTTCGGCCACCTCTCCCAGCCACCATTGATGATTTGAAACGATAAATAACAGCAGCTATCCAAACTGTTACGCCTGATATGCTACAGGGAGTGTGGAACGAGTTGGAGTATCGGGTTGATATTGCTCGAGTGTCTGGAGGGGGCCATATTGAACATCTCTGAACTTGTTTTTGAGTGAAAAAAAACCTTTTTAAATACTCTTTGTAATGATGTATAACAGAAGGTTATATTATGTTTCTTTCATTAAATACACATTTTTAAAGTTGTGGTATTCTTTTTGAATCACCCTGTATTATAACTGACATGTGATTACATTTTCACGCAATTTGGGTGCATAGATCCTGAGAAATCAGTACCTAGAACAACCATCTCAGGCCGTAATAACGGCCTTCATACGCCTGGACATTAAGTCAAACAGAGTTCGGATGGCGTGTACAGGTACAGCTGCCCATGCAGCTTCAACACGATACCACATTTCATCAAGAGTAGTGACTGGCGTGTTGTGACGAGCCAGTTGCTCGGCCACCATTGACCAGACGTTTTCAATTGGTAAGATCTGGAGAATGTGCTGGCCAGGGCAGCGGTAGAACATTTTCTGTATCCAGGAAGGCCCGTACAGGACCTGCAACATGTGGGCGTGCATTATCCTGCTGAAATGCAGGTTTTCGTAGGGATCGAATGAAGGGTAGAGCCACGGGTCGTAACACATCTGAAATGTAACGTCCGCTGTTCAAAGTGACGTCAATGCGAACAAGAGGTGAGCGAGACGTGTAACCAATGACGAATACATGGTTCCAATGTGCGTTAACCGCGATGTCGCCAAACACGGATGCGACCATCATGATGCTGTAAAGAGAACCTGGATTCATCCGAAAAAATGACGTTTTGCCATTCGTGCACCCAGGTTCATCGTTGAGTACACCATCGCAGGCGCTCCTGTCTGTGATGCAGCGTCAAGGGTAACCGCAGCCATGGTCTCCGAGCTGATAGTCCATGCTGCTGCAAACGTCGTCGAACTGTTCGTGCAGATGGTTCTTGCCTTGAAAACGTCCCCATGTGTTGACTCAGGCATCGAGACGTGGCTGCACGGTCCGTTACAGCCATGCGGATGAGATGCCTAGCATCTGGACTGCTAGTGATACGAGGACGTTGGGATCCAGCACGGCGTTCCGTATTACCCTCCTGAACCCATCGATTCCATATTCTGCTAACAGTCGTTATATCTCGACCAACGCGAGCAGCAATGTCGCGATACGATAAACCGCAATAGCGATAGGCTACAATCCGACCTTTATCAAAGTCGGAAACGTGATGGTACGCATTTATCCTCCTTATACGAGGCATCACAACAACGTTTTACCAGGCAACGCCCGTCAACTGCTGTTTGTGTATGAGAAATCGGTTGGAAACTTTCCTCACGTCAGCACGTTGTAGGTGCCGCCACTTGCGCCAACCCTGTGTGAATGCTCTGAAAAGCTAATCATTTGCATATGACAGCATCTTCTTCCTGTCGGTTAAATTTCGTGTCTGTAGCACGTCATCTTCGTGGTTTAGCAATTTTAATGGACAGTAGTGTACTTCCGTACGGCAGCTATATACCGGCGAAGTTCTTGTTCCCAATCTTGGCAACAGCGACTAGTAGAGCCTTCAACGTGTCGGTCACGTTCTTTTTAGTGTTCTTCACAGTTTCAAAATGAACAGTCACAAGCTCATGTGAATAGGGGTGCTGTGGAGCTACAGGAATGCCATTTGAGGTCGAAAATTCCGTGATGGAATTGACCATGTGACGTGGAACGTTGTCATGATGCAGAATCCACTTGTCCTTATAAAAAAATTCCGAATCAAAACACCTTCAGCTGTCTAAATTTCCACTTGTTATTTTATTTGTGTAACCAGCTTCAGCGCTCTGTTACGCCATCTTCTGGCCCCACGTCTAGGAAGGATCCCACCTGTAGCCCAGACAAAATAGGTGCCAGTATTAAATGACTGACCTCCACAGATTTCTTCTTAACTCATCGATCTCTCCGATCGTCAATTGGCGAGTGTGAACAGTCCGCAAGGGATGACCGAATGGATCGTTGTGTTGAACTCTACGAATACCAGTTATTGAATTATGTTCCCTAATTTAACTGGACCAGTCTAGGGGCCTGAAGATGGTTTAACGAAGCACTGAAACTGGTTGCACAAGTAAAATAACAATTGGAAGTTTAGAGGGCTGAATGTGTTTTGATTCGACATTTTATACTGAACAGCCAAGGTCCCGCAGCCATCTGTACAAAGATGATTTACGGAGCCTCGAATCACCCTGAGCCTTTCGAGAACGTCTTTGTATAAAACACTTGGTTGACAGTTTTTCCTGGAGGAAATAATTCCATACGCACGATACCCCTACAGTCAAAAGCAAATCAGTGTTGTTTTGATTTGCTGATTCGAGCTGTTTACTGTCGGGCAGATGTCTCAAATGTGCCACTCCTCACTTCGCCACTTTGTCTCGGGATCTGTGATCACAGAGCTGAATCATTCGTGGTCATTGGCAGTCCTTTCAAGAAGACTGTAGCACACGTTTCTTCGATTGTCCTTCTGCTCACTTATGAGGTTTTTATGCACGATTTTTGCGCAGACCTTTCGTATGTGCAACACTCCCGTCAAAATTAGATGTACGGTGGAAGTGTTTAACAGGTCATCCATCATCCTTATTGTTAAACGTCCATCTGATCTCGCAACAGCACGCATACGTTCGACGTTTTCGTCGGTTTTTGAAGCTGAGGGTCTAATCGAGCGAGGTCCACCATCAACGTATCCTCGGCCTTCCAAAAATGATTTGTGCCAGCGAAACACTTGTGCTCTTGATAAGGAATGTTCCCCATAGGCCTGTTCCAACCTCTCAGAGGTCACACTCTTAGATTCCCCAAGCTGAACACAAAACTTGGTGGCATAGCGTTGCTCTAAATTCCGCTGTTCCATTTTCGTAACACACAACAAAGACATTTCACTGATGACGCCCTTAAAAATCACGTGACAGCTGTACGGAGCTGAAACTCTGACTGGAAGGGTTGAACACGTTGGTGTACACAAGTAGAACAACACAGCATTGCCACATGGCTCGCTGTTTTGTCAGTCTCATTACGTTTCTCACACGCCTCATATATATATATATATATATATATATATATATATATATATATATATATATATACGGTTATTACAAATGATTGAAGCGATTTCACAGCTCTACAATAACTTTATTATTTGAGATATTTTCACAATGCTTTGCACACACATACAAAAACTCAAAAAGTTTTTTTAGGCATTCACAAATGTTCCTTATGTGCCCCTTTAGTGATTCGGCAGACATCAAGCCGATAATCAAGTTCCGCCCCCACTCGGCGCAGCATGTCCCCATCAATGAGTTCGAAAGCATCGTTGATGCGAGGTCGCAGTTCTGGCACGTTTCTTGGTAGAGGAGGTTTAAACACTGAATCTTTCACATAACTCCACAGAAAGAAATCGCATGGGGTTAAGTCGGGAGAACGTGGAAGCCATGACATGAATTGCTGATCATGATCTCCACCACGACCGATCCATCGGTTTTCCAATCTCCTGTTTAAGGAATGCCGAACATCATGATGGAAGTGCGGTGGAGCACCATCTGCTCTGGCGGCAGAAACCTGAAGTGCGGCTTCAGCCGAACAAAACTTTATGAGTTTTTCTACGTATCTGTAGTGTGTCGTGACCATATGTCAATGAATGGAGCTACAGTGAATTTATGAAATCGCTTCAATCATTTGTAATAGCCCTGTATATATATATATATATATATATATATATATATATATATATATATATATATATATAGCCGGCCGGAGTGGCCGAGCGATTCTAGGCGCTACAGTCTGGAGCCACGCGACCGCTACGGTCGCAGGTTCGAATCCTGCCTCGGGCATGGATGTGTGTGATGTCCTTAGGTTAGTTAACTTTAAGTAGTTCTAAGTTCTAGGGGACTGATGACATCTTATATATATATATATATATATATATATATATATAAGATGAATCACAATAAACAACAGCGCGATTCCTTGCATACTAACAGTAACAAAATTGATTCCCTCGCATATTTTTCGGTAGAAAATGAGGTCAAAGAAAGGGAATTTGATAACACTGGAATCACATGTAGGCTACGACAAGTCTTTTCATTCAATTCTCTTCCGTTGTGCTGCTGATCATGGTGCTGGGTAGACTTTTACGTTAAAATACTCGAGTTTAAGAGTTATATTTCGGGTGTAAGTGTAATTTTCTTTCAGTTTATAATCTTAGGCTGCGATACATCGTACCTGTCTTCTTATTCGTTATACATCAGCTGCATCAGGTTCTTATAATAACCCGTGCAATTATTTAATGCACACATAGAGTAACACAGTTTTTTTTCATTATTCCAATTTCAGAGCTGTACTTCGGCTTCAAACGTTGACTCTACTCACTTCCATGTATTACAGCACTCCACGGTTTACGGACCACTGTCAGTATTGCTACCCATTTCTTCAGCGATGTCCCGTCCCCAGAAGTAAAAAAGAAGTACCGACTGCACACCTCTCTTTCTTAGTATTTCTGCATCTTTTATCCTAGGTAGTTATCCTGCAACCACGTCTTGGCTTTGCGCTACTTCTACTATATACGAGCTTCGTTTCCATAATACCCTCCTCGGTTATCTTGATTATTCTCATGCATCATGCTTACTACTTTAAAGTCCACTAATTTTTTTTCGGGCGTTATAATACAAGTAGGTCAGGCAACCGCTTCACGAGTAATTTTCAAACTCTTGTTACGTTTATTCTAATCCGCCAACAATGTGGAAAGCTGGTAAATGTTTGGAGACGCAAAGAGATCTGTTTGAGTATATGCTTTAAACAGTCTCTTAATCTTGTGGAAGATATCCTGTTACTGACGGCGTACTTAAAACATCACAATTGGCCGCTCTTACCAAATGTTGTATATATATTTAACATCTCCACATTCATCTTCTGATTATTTCTGTCCTGTGACAAATAATTTATTTTTAACTGATCACATTAGTCATGATGAATATTTCTGACAGCTCTTACCAACTGAAATCGGGACTCATTTGATCAGACAATGGTTTTTCAGTCGTTTACATTGCTGTTAGTATAGGCATCTGCAACGGTTTTTCAGTCGTCCAGAGTGCTGTTAGCATAGACGTCTGCTGCCATAGCCCATTAACGGCAGATTTCGCCGCCTGACTTAACGGATACGTTTCACGCAGAATTACTTGTCTGTTAGCACTGAGAACGCTCGATGGTTTGGTGAAGGCCTTACGAAACTGCGCTGTTCGTGGTGAGAGATAATGCCTCATATTTGGTATTCTCGCACGCTCTTGACACTGTGGATGTCGGAATACTGAATTTGGTATCGATTTCCGAAATAGAATGTCCCATGCGTCTAACTCCGACAACCATTCCGCGTAAGTCTTAACTGCCGTCGTGCGGCCGTAATCGCTTCGGAAATCTTTCCACGTGAATCATCTGAGTACAAATGACAGCTTAGACAATGCACTGCCCTTTTATACCTTGTGTACACGATACTCTCGCAGTCTGTATATGTGCTTGTCGCTATTCCACGACTTTTGTCAGCTCAGTGCATGTGGCGCTGGAGGGAAAGATGAAAATGTACACTGCTGGCCACCGTAAATGCAACACCAAGAAAGACAAGAGGTAGCACAACAAAATTTATTTTGTAGATAACATGTTGACCAAGTATCAAATGATTACGTTTACTGACGTCTGTGACATGTGGTTCCTGCCAGAATCAGTAGCCAGAGTAGCCGCCATTGTTGGAGATCACCGCTGCCACACGTCTCGGCATTGAGTCAAAGAGACGTTGGATGTGTTCCTGGGGTACAGCAGCCCAAGCAGCTTCCACACGTTGCCAAGGATCATCTGGTGTGGCAGCTGGGGATGTAATCTGGGTCACTCGTTGAGCAATCATGGACCACATGTTTTCTGTCGGCGGAAGATCCGGAGAGCGAGCCGGCCAGGGAAGCAATTCAATCTGGTTATTGACGAAGAATCTTTCGACAATGCGTGCCACGTGTGGTCGCGCATTATCCTGTTGAAATATGGCTGCGGCCGAGCCCTGAAGGTAAGGGAGGACAACTGGCTCCAGCACCTCGGATATGTAGCGCCGGCTATTTAAAGTACCGGCAATGCGTACTAGAGGCGTGCGAGAGTAATATCCAATACCGCCCCATACCATAATACCCGGTGCAAGACCAGTGTGGCGGTGCATAATGCAGCTGTCCAGCATCCTCTCTCCACGGTGTCTCCACACTCGAATCCGACCGTCGTGGTGCTGCAGACAGAAGCGTGCCTCGTCAGTAAAGACAACGTCATTCCATTCTGCCGTCCACATCCGTCTGTCATCACACCATTGGCGACGGAGACGTCTGTGGTTCTGCGTCAATGGTAGACGAAGCAATGGACGTCTTGCGGACAGACCACTCTGCTCTAAACGGCGTCGAATGGTACGCGCAGACACTGGATGATGCGTTACAGACGCAATGTGCTGTGCTATGGTTCGGGATGTCACTGAGCGATGCGTCACTGCCATGCGCACAATTTGCCTATCAGCACGTGCAGTGGTGCACTGAGGTGAATGCGATCGACCACGTCGGTCTGTCGTACCCTCCTGCATCCAACGGTCACATATCCGCATTACAGTTGTTTGGTTTCGTCCAACACGACTAGCGATTTCTCTGTATGATAATCCACAATCTCGGTAAGCCACTATCCTTCCTCTGTCGAACTCGGATACTTGATCAAAAGATGTTCGCTGTTGTCTACGAGGCATAACTGATCGTCTTGTGAAACAACCACAAGGTAAACACACGTCCCGAACGTACACTCGTCGAAATCGCCAAGCCTTAAATGGCGCTATGAGGTGGCGCCACAGGCGCGCGTGATGTGCGTCTGCGCTGAAATTCTAATCAGTTGCATATCTCATCGCTGCAAACTCATGGTGTAAATTTCACCTGATTCGGATGCTTCCTTCAGGGTGTTGCATTTACGGTGGCCAGCAGTGTATTTTGCTTTCTATAATAAAAAAAGGTTCGGTATCTCTCTGTGCACTGAACTGAGTTCATTGCTATAGGAAATGGCCACGCTAATAAACGTTTTGTGTGAATTACGATTTACTGGATTGCCACGGACGTTTCAGAGCTGCGTCTCTCGGTGTGAAGCGAGAACTGGTGAGACGTGGGACCGACGGAGATCGCCGAAAACGGGCCATCTTCGGGGAACGAATTACCTGCATTTTCCAAATCCATAAAAACGTCGAAATCGAGTAGGAGCAAACGACAGCAGCGAAATTTCACGGCGATGAACCGAACATTCGCTGTCGATGGCCACAGCGCGACGTGCCCCAGAGGGTGCCAATAAAAGTGCCGGGACAGTACAGTTGCGTCGCGTTAATATCGACAGCCACGCACGGGCAATAACGGCCACATGTCACGCCCGCCTCGCTGTGGGAACTGTGTGCGCCAACTTGTCGAGGCTACGCTAATGGGAACACTGCAACCTTAGCGGATTTCGAAAAAAATGTCTTTGGCAATGTTACTGATCGAGGTACCAACATCCAGCACCGAATACGCATAGTGAGTCTTATAACTGCCCACGTCGTGTTGTGCCGACTCCACTGTAGCTTGAATGGATTTTTAAGTTATTTTATATGCCCGACTTCTAATTTCACCACACAAGTCTCCAGGGTTGAGCAGCCATTGCCCGATGACGACACGCAATACAGTTTGTTAAATCGGAAGTTCGCCGTTAAAATTATGTTTTTAGATTTAATTTTATTACTCGTACAGAGACTCAACGTTCCTTTGTTTAACAGCGCGTCGTCAAAATAAGTAAGAAATACTAATGTCTTTGCAATACGTAATGTCGACTATTGAGTCACAGTTCGTACCTATTTTGCCATTTTAGAGAAGAAAAACTTTAAGCGCTTCTGCTTCTATATATAGTCTCAGTATCAAATGTTCAGTAATTTCAATTTACTTCCTATCTCAGTTCAGTATTTAACACAAATTATATATCAATGTCATTTCAGAGATATTACGTCGGTTCCACACTAACGGAATAGCACGTAATTGTCATTTAACGTCACTTTTATTAATAACCCTTTTTCTTATGACGTAAATGTTAATGAATGATCACTATCTAGGAGGAAAGACGGATTGATCCTAATCATGAGATAATAGCTTTTAATGAGCCCGCAATCGTTAATTAAATAAAAAGTCACGTTCAAGGATGATATGGGAACAACTTTGGTTACGTCCGTTTTCACGTATCTGTCAAAACTAGTCCTGTCGCCCACAATTCAAATTAACACTGATGTTAACCCCTTTTGTCGAAACATCGAATCGTAACTATTATATGAAAGTTTATTCTAGTCCCCGAATTAATTCCTTTCAGATATGCACACGACCCAACAGCAGAACGGAACACAAACGACTTGTTTTAACATCCGAACAACGCAATCACGTTACATTACGACAATGTCCGCCCAATGAACATCTCTTTGACTTTATCTTCTCTACTCTGCTTAATTAATTAATCCTAATTACAATTTATTCAGCTATTTAACGAAAACATCTAACAAAGAATGAAATTAATTTATCCCAACGTAAAAGATCCGTTATAGTCTGCGAAGAAAACTAACGCCGTCGCCTTCGATATTTCTTCGAAAGGAAAGAAAGATTAGAGTTCAGCGTCCCGTCGATAGCATGGTCATTAAAGACGGAGGAGCAGCTCCGATTACGAACGGATGGAAAGGAAATCGGTCTTGCCCTTTTCAAAGGAACCATTTGTCTGAAGTCCGGTCTCGGAAACGGACATATGGCCGGGAGAGCGGTGTGCTGACCACATGCCCCTTCATATCCGCATCCAGTGACGCCTGTCGGCTGAGAATGACACGGCGGCTGGTCGGTACCGTTGGGCCTTCATGGCCTGTTCGGGAAGAGTTTTTTTTTTATTTGCCTGAAGAGATTTAGTGAACTCACGGAAAACTTAAATCTGGATGGTCGGACGGGGATTTGAACCGTCTTCCTGCCGAATGCGTGTCCAGTATGCGAACAACAAGTTGTTTCGTTTCCTTATATCATTTTTTTAGTACTATGATCCACGTGACTACAGTAATATGCCGTTATACAATTGTCTATTTTTTATACTCGCTAGTAATACGATAATTATAATCTTCTGAAGAAGGGCACTAGATGCCTGAAACCGCTAAAGGAATACGGTTTCTTTTATGCAACTGTTTGCTGATAATTCCAACAAATAGAAATACACTTACTGAAGATGGATAAAATATTAAAACAATTTGCAGGTGCTAAGAGTTATTGTTTTTTTAAGTTAATTATATTTCACTCGATAATAGTTTTCTTAAATGTACTAACTTATATGGGATATAAAGTATCAGAAATATCTCACATGTTGAAGTCAGATTGAAACCCGGTGGAGCCATGCGAAGTGCTTCCCGAGAACCAAAAGATAAAAGGTCGGAATTTTTTTAATTATTTTATTTTATTGACCTGACACGACTTCCTCTCCTGCGCCAACCTCTTCACCACAGAGTGGCACTTGCATCCAAACGACATCAATTACTTGTTGAATGTACTCTAATCTCTGTCTTTCCTTACAGTTTTTATCTTCTCAGTTTCCTCATGTACCGTAGAAGCTACTCCTTGATGTCTTAACGTTTGTCCCATGATCCCGTCCCTTCTTCTTGTCAATATTTTCTCCGTGACACTCACCTCGCCGATTCTGTGGAGTACTTAATTTCTTATTTCATCAGTTCACCTTATTTTCGTCATCCTTGTATAGCGCCACATCCCACGCGCTTCGATTCTCTTCTTCTCCGGTTTTCCCAAAGTTCGTGATTGACCTCCACAAATGCTGTGCATCAAACGTTCATTTTCAGATACTTCTTCCTCAAATTAAAACCAATGTTTGATGTATACTTCTTTCAACGAGTATCGTCCTATTCACAGAAGGTTAACAGGCAACATGCAGAAAATAGTTTTTTTTTCCCCTTATATCTTTGTAGGTATATGAGTGTTTAACACAGTATATAGTAAGATTATCAATGTGCCTGATGGACAGTGTTTGCAATGGCAGGCGAAATGTTAATAGTTTTATTTCACACTGTAGGCCCCCTACTACACGCTCACATACGAATAAAGAATTCATCGAAATGGACTATGTCATTCAAACATTTAATTATGCTAATCAGATTGGAATCCACATAATCCCGTTGTGCGCAGCGGCCACTGAATATAGGCAGTGGGGAAAAGAACAGCAACCGATGGCGAAATTCGTCGTTTTATTACAGCAGATCTAGGTTTCATTTATTACATAGTCATCTTCGGTGATAAACATTATAAAACTGGAGCATCACGACAAATATAAGATAGTTGACAGCGTGTCGCGTAAGTGTAAACATAAGCACCACACCGTTACATACCATTTAACAACAGTGCAAATTGTCACGTACTTACGTACTGACAAAAATGCGGTCCACAATATGATCAGGTTTGCAGACTATTTGACGCTGTACATTATTACAGTATGCTTTCTAAAATACTTTACTGAATAATAGTAAGATTCAAAACATCATGTGCCACTTTCGGCATCGATTGGTAGGGGAAGAGGAGCAGCAGTTTTTTTGACGTAAAGTGTACACCTGATTCCCTCCGTAACTCCGAAGCGGCCCAGTCTAGGACGCGACAATAGCGAATACGTGGAGAGAAGTGGGTGGTGGGGAAGGTGATTTCAGCGTCTTTCTTTGCCGTCTCGAGCTCCTAGTCCCTCCAAGTTCACGCTCGGATGACAAATACCTTGTTCGAGCGCCGCACGTCACTGTGTGGATCTCGCGGTGCGTCGTATAAAGAGGCCTCCGCGCGCGCGGGCTAAGGAATGGCTCCCATTTAAGGTGAGCTCCGCTGCTCAATAGGGCGTCCGGATCCTCGGAAAAATTCGGCACGGCCCAGAAAGCCACGGAGTTTCCAGGCGAGCGGCCGCGGGCCCCGTCCCCATTGTCGGCGCCAGGCAGTGAAGCCCACGGCTATGTACCCGGAGCGCCCACCACCTGCCGTGCTGTGGGGGCAGGAGGAGGCAGGGGCGGCTGTTTTCGTCCTGGCAGGGTCACCTTTTGCTACCTGCGGGCGCCGGGAAAAATTCCAGTAGCAAGAACACCGCCGGCGGCTGTAGGAACCGCGACACCGCCCACCTCTACAAAATCATTATCCCGTGCGCTGACATTACTCGAAAAATTATGCCTGCAACTGTACACTGAATACGTCTGCGATGAAATCAGATCCGCATTCTGTACGGTATACCAATTTAGTTTTAAATGTGAACATTTTAGGTTAGGTTTCAGCGCGACTGTTCAAAAAAATGTGTGTGAAATCTTATGGGTCTTAACTGCTAAGGTCATCAGTCCCTAAGTTTACACACTACTTAACCTAAATTATCCTAAGGACAAACACACACATCCATGCCCGAGGGAGGACTCGAACCTCAGCCGGGACCAGCCGCACAATCCATGACTGTAGCGCCCCAGACCACTCGGCTAATCCCGCGCGGCGCGCGACTGTTGTTGATGTCGAGTGAAACAACAAGATTACTTTTACCAGTCACTGTTTATTCGTATCCATGACGCATTTCGTAGGATTAAACTTTCAACATCAGGTAGATTTACATATGACGCCGCAGTGGTAACATCGGTTCCCGTCAGATCACCGAAGTTAAGCGCTGTCGGGCTAGGCTACAAATGTCGAGCGCTGCTGGCAAACTCTAGAACTCTAACGCGGAATTCGGGAACACGTCTAACTTTTTTTTCTTTTTTTTTGCACGCATGGAAATAATGTTAACGGACAGACATACTAAAAGCTAAACCATTCCAAAATATCGACAAAATAAAACATTGTTGTTTAACGAACATATTTAAAACAGATCAATATATCTGAGGACAAATACATAGAAGCGAGAAAATAACCGCACCAAAAAAAAAATCATGTTTCCAAAAAAAGAAGTGAACTTTAAATGTGAACTATTTAGGTTATGCTTTAACATGTTCGGCAACGGCCTTGCCGCAATGGGTACACCGGTTCCCGTGAGATCAGCGAAGCGCTGTCGGGCGTGGCCGGCACTTGGATGGGTGACCATTTTTCCAGGTGCACTCAGCCTCGTGATGCCAATTGAGGAGCTACTCGACCGAATGGTAGCGGCTCCGGGCAACGAAAACCATCATAACGACTGGGAGAGCGGTGTGCTGACCACACGTCCCTCCTATCCGCATCCTCCACTGAGGATGACACGGCGGTCGGATGATCCCGATGGGCCACTTGTGGCCTGAAGACGGAGTGCTTTTAGCATGTTCACTATGAATATCGATTGGAACTACTATGAGCTACTGTAACCACATTATTATTTCGACTATTTGTTTCAGCGGATTAAATCTCTTTCACCAAGTGGATTTAATAACTATTACTAAGGGATGGCTGTACTGCATATACGACTATCTGTGGCAATGGACTTCAGTGTTACAGGCTCCTTATCAGTATATGAGACCGCAGTGAGAAGGATCGTTTCCCTTCGACTTTATCCCTAAGAACACTTCTTCCACAATTTGAGGCCGGCAAGCGTTCCCTAACGAAGTACTCTGAGCAGCCCGCTGTGTATGGCGTGGTGTAAACCGGAGGGCGAACGGATTCAGCGGTTGCTGTCTGTGGCGCGTCGCGTAGAGCCAGCATGATGGGGGGGGGGGGGGGGGGGGGATGCAGCCGCAGCACCCGATTAAAGCGCATATTCTGTTCGCTGCAAACACCCGATTGCAGTGGTTCCAAAAGCATAATTGTGGTCTCCAATCGAAATGAAACCCGATTTAGCGCAGCGGTTAACCGTTTATTTGCAGTCCATATTTTGTTTTCTGTACATAAAAAAAGGTTTTTTGTTTAAGTGAAAACAAGTGCTGCAGTGGATCCAATCTACAGACCACAGTGCATTTATAGGCCACGGGGGGCTACACTCAGAATAGAAGCTACAGCACAAGGAATAAACGCGATATGAAGGGTTTTTTAAAAATGTTTCCAGCAGATATTCTTGACTATCTCTACAACATAAGCTATATAGTAAATGAAGTATCCGAAAGATTGACTACAGCGTTATTCATGAAGTATAATTATCATATGCTTATGTCACAAGTCCAACCAGAGAATCACACTGGTAATTAAAGACAAGAAAAGACAGAAACGTGTTTTTCAAGATAATCGAAGAAATTGAGGAGCTCTGCAAACTGCACTTACGACAATCCAAACGACAGACATAACTATCCTATGAAACAGTTATTCGAGTTTATATATCTTTCGCTCGCGTTAAGATATACCATTTAACGGTTATAGATGAGAAAAGTGTGCAGAATTGATTATTCACTAGGGGTAATTACGGCTGAAGATTGTGATACAAAGTTCTTACTTACTTTCGCGTCACAGATGGAATACGTTTGTAGTTTTCATCGCAGAGCGAAGGGGCCATTTTGACGTCTTACCTGCAAAAAAGAAATGCGAACATTTAGCTCAGAACAAGGCACGGAAAACAGAAACAGATATGACACAGCTGAGAATCCAGAGTCGTGCTCTGAATAATTCATAAATGTGTATGAGATAAGAGCATACTGGCTTGGTTCGTAACAATAATTAAGGAATTACAAGGAAGCAGGCAACACTGCACTTCATATTCGGTAGATAAAAGTAGTTTGACAGAAAGGTCTTGAACAATTTTCAGACCCGCAGGTCGTTAATAACTGTTTTGAAATTCTAGTTCTTCATCTCATTATATTACCTGAAGGACTGAAATTACGCCCATCACATCTTAAGTAACATACAACATTCATTGAACTGGTGAATTGTGTAGCGACAAGGTAAGAAGTCATAGCAGAAGAAGTACTTCATTGTTCAACCGACGTTCAAAGTCGTGTATATGGCAAAGAAACATAAAAACATGATACATCTTTGTCAATGAGTCAGCTGCTATAGTACGGGTGATTTCCAGTAACGCCGTGCTCTCGATCGTTAGTCAAACTGTTTCCTCAAAAGACGGAAAAGTTTGGCCAGAAAGCACAGCGATGTAAAGTGAGTGATTAAAATGCAAATGAGTGCGAGCGTATGAGCAACCGTTCAATGGAAACAGTTCTGGTGAAATAAAGTCTGTGATAGCGACGCTGCACGACGAACCTTCCCGAAAACCATTTTCGAGTACTTTTGTCGTTGCGCTTTACGGAATCCTTAATACTTCGAACAGAGACAATATAATGAAGCCATATACGCTGAATGCATAGTCCTCTGCGAAATTCTGTTCTATACTATTGAAGTTACGTTACCATCTCCCTCACAGTTTTCAAGGCGATTGCAAGAAAGTTCGCAGTTCTCCCATCGAGGCATGTAGAGCGTTCTATTCTACCACTCTACGAATGTAAAAGAATATAGGATGGAAGGTTTGGTTGGTTCAAATGGCTCTGAGCACAATGGGACTCAACTGCTGAGGTCATTAGTCCCCTAGAACTTAGAACTAGTTAAACCTAACTAACCTAAGGACATCACAAACATCCATGCCCGAGGCAGGATTCGAACCTGCGACTGTAGCGGTCTTGCGGTTCCAGACTGCAGCGCCTTTAACCGCACGGCCACCTCGGCCGGCGATGGAAGGTTTTTTGAACAATAAAATAACTAATGATGACCGAAGCAGAGAGGATATAACATGCGGACTGGATATAGCAAGAAAAGCAGTTTGTGGATGGAGTTCCATGCCAGTTGCACTTGGTCAGTCTATGCTGTTTGTGGATACCGCTGAAGTTGTCGTCCGATGGTGACCTGTATGTGCTTTTCTTGGAGACAAACCTGATGATGGAGCACGCCAAGGCAACATGTCGGCACACTGTAGAGCATACCGGGCTACAACAGTGACATGTGGGTGAACGCTATCCTGTTGGAAAACACCCCCCGGGAATGCTGTTGATGAATGGCAGCACAGCAGGTCGTATCACCAAATGAACGTATGAATTTGCAGCCAGGGTGCGTGGGCTAACCACGAGAGTAATCCTGCTGTAATACGAATTCGCAGCCCAGATCGTAGCCTCATGTCGAGGTCCAGAGTGTATAGCATGCAGGTAGATTGGCTTCAGGCACTTAATGGGGATTTGTCTAACCAACGCACAGTCATCACTGCCACAGAGGCAGAACAAGCTTTCATTCGAACACACAACAGACCTCCACCCTGCCGTCCAGTAAGCTCTCGTTTGACACCACTGAAGTCGCAACAACGGTGGTGATTTGGCGTCAGTGGAGTGCACGCTAAAAGGCGTCTGGCTCGGAGCTGTCCTTGAAGTAACCAATTTATAACAGTTCGTTCTGTCACCAACTGTTACTCAGATTGCTGATGCAGATGCCGTACGATGCGCCGTAGCCATACGCCGAACATTATAATCTCTCCTCCCGGTAGTATCAAGTGGCCGTCGGGAACCTGGTCTTCTTGCGAGCCGGCCGGGGTGGCCGAGCGGTTCTAGGCGCTACAGTCTGGAACCGCGGGACCGCTGCGGCCGCAGGTTCGAGTCCTGCCTCGGGCATGGATGTGTGTGGTGTCCTTAGGTTGGTTAGGTTTGGGTAGTTCTAAGTTCTAGGGGACAGATGACCTTAGAAGTTAAGTCCCATAGTGCTCAGAGCCATTTGAACCATTTTTCCTTCTTGCGACGTACGTTCTCGTGACCACCCTAACCAACAGTCACATACAGTGGCTACATTCCTTTGTGCAATATCGTAGGAGGAACATCCAGATTCTCGGAGACCTATTGCGCGACCCTATTCAAACATTAGTGAGGTGTTGATAATGGCATCTTTGTCGCTTTAAAGGCATTCCTGACTAATCAACTCACCAGCTCCAACCTCAAAGGTATGTAACGCTCACGTTACAGCGTGTATTTAAAGCAACCTGATCTGCATCCTCGTACTTGAGTTATTAGCGCCACTCTTTCGCGACTGGCGTGAAATTTGAGTAGACATAGAAACAAGTTTATCAACTTTCGTTTATGTCGCACAACTCCTTCCTGGTGTTGTATTTTTTTTCGCTCAGTGTATTTTTGTGGTGTGCGTACTGTAAGACCATCAGATTATTTGACTTGTCGCTCTAACGAAGTAGGCGAGTGTCAGCAATATGTCTCGTGGTCTTATCGTGGCGTGTTTATCTTCTGCCGTTAGGTCAGACGATAGAAATGCCACTTGCACGCTTAGAGTAGCAGATTGACGGTGACCAATTTTAAACAGAACTTGATTAATTTTGACACACATTTATTAAAATAATAATAAGCATAAAGATTACTTAACTTGATTCTGGATGCTATTTACAACTGACAATCTGAAATTCCTTTGATCTTGGTACGTTAATCTTATTCTCAAATATCTCTGATACTTGAAAAAGTGTCTATTCATTTATCCTCATGGCTATGTACAGGAATATGGTAATCTTATTAGGCGCAGACTGAACTTGACTATAGACTGGTACAGACTAATGCAGACTGGTGCAGACTAATGCAGACTGACTAATCGGAAGTCTGTACACTCGTTATAATACCTCGAGCGTTCAGGTATCACTGCGCGAGTGTGATCCGCGAGGAGAAAAGGTTCTACGTTAGCAGCAATCTCATTGGCTGCGTTACATATTAATACGCGGATCGGCGGAAGCAGAATTTGGTCCGTCTCTAAGACAGCGCCATCTCGTAGTGCGGAGACGAACGAACGCTGCGCCTGCGCTGTTGAGCTTAGCGGGGTGCGCTCCATTGCGAAAGTTTTGTACGCGCTGACTACGCGGAACTATGTACACAACAATTTTAAACTATGAAACTTCCTGGCAGATTAAAACTGTGTGCCCGACCGAGACTCGAACTCGGGACCTTTGCCTTTCGCGGGCAAGTGCTCTACCGGGCGTGAGTCGTGCTTCGGTAGCTCAGTTGGTAGAGCACTTGCCCGTGAAAGGCAAAGGTCCCGGGTTCGACTCTCGGTCGGGCACACAGTTTTAATCTGCCAGGAAGTTTCATATCAGCGCACACTCCGCTGCAGAGTGAAAATCTCATTCTGGAATTTTAAACTACATTGTATACGTAACAATGTGCAATTTTGTTTTCTTACACACAGGTTTTCACAGAAAACATGGAAGATGCATTTATGACTTATCGGCTTATGATAAATAACAATAAACAATGCTCAGTATCAGAGGGGGGGGGGGGAGGAAATGAGATGGAGAGAAGGGCGGGAGGAAATGGACACAGGGAGCATTAACGAGGAGATCGACAGAGGGCAGGGGAAGGAGGAAACGGCCAGCGGGTGGGGGGGGGCGGCGAGGGGGGGGGGGGAGAAGATGGACAAAGAAAGGGCAGAGAAGGAGACTAGCACGTATATCTAAATATCTAATTCCCATGTACGAGGGCTGTTTGGAAAGTAAGATCCGATCGGGCACGAAATGGAAACCACAATTAAAATCCAATGAAGTGTTGCCCACACTTGCTGATCAGTGTCTCTAATGTGTCGATCGCGTCACATCGCTCTTCTCAGTTCTGAGCGCACAGTGAGCAGTAAAGATGTCTAGAAAACAGAGTCACCCGCTAAGTATGGGGGCCTGGTGAGAGTTTTCGCCTGATGTTATGTAGCCCACATAACATAACTTCCATGCGTTTCCTTCTTCATAACAATCCTCGGTCGCAATCTGCAAGGGCATTGAAGAAGCTCCTACAGTGTTTTCAGTGGGAATGTTTGATCTCCCACAGTACAGCCCTAATTAGCCGTTTTCGATGGGAATGTTTTATCTCCCACAACGTAGCCCCTAATTGCCTACCTCTGAGTATCATCTCTGCTCACAGGAACCGCTGGCTGTGAAGACAACATATTGGCACAGACAACTAGCTATAGACCATTGTAGAGAATTAGCGGCTCCCTTCTAGAACAAGGGTATTTGAAAGTTGGTACAACGCTACGACAGATGTCTAAGTCAGAGCGGCGACTATGTAGAGAAGTAACTGGAAGGTGTAGCTAACTCTTGCAAATAAAATATTTTTGATTTTCACAGCAGTTTCCATTTCGCGACCGATCGGACCTTACTTTCCGAACAGCTCTCGTATATTTCAAACGGATGCTTTCTCTTTCCTTTCTTTGACATTTAGGCAGACAGCCACAGCACGGCGTGTCTAGTACTTTATACAAAGATGTAGTTCAAGCTTCGATCTCTTATCATTATAAGTGTTCAAAATTGTTACAGAACGTGGCTTATTTCACACTGACCATTTACGATAACCTTACGACGCCATTTTAGTAGATAAACCGGTCAATGTGGGCATTACAAAATAATAGATGTAGCATAGTGTCACATTTCCTCTTTGACGTGTACGTACTTATTATTTGTCATAGCATAACCTCAAGGAAAACATATGTACGACCAACGAGACGTCTAACGAAAGTGGTAGCGGTACACAAAACCAGTGGAGACTGCGCTTAAACCAACCAGCACTACATAAATAATTGGCAGAGAAGTCTTCGCCTCTGCGGAATTCGACGATACGCCATTCACGGAACGCGCACCGCAGCGATACAGGATGTTACTGCGACAACTAACGTACTCTACGATGACGTGTTAAGCCACAGCGCCGCGCCGCGAATGACCTCCCACGAGGTGGAAGCCCGGAAGCTCGTGAAAAGCCGCCCATTGGCCCAAACAGCTGCTGAATGGCTACCTCTGACAAAGGGCCGCCTGTTATTGATTTGAATGATGTTCGTTCGGAAATTGCAGCGGATTTCCCGTTTCTGTAGTATAGCTTTGTAAGAAACAAACTGCTTGCTCTTCTAAGAACGAATCGGAAAAGGCGAAGTCGATAACAATGTCCGGTACCACAATATTTGTATAAAATTTCTCGGAAAATACGAGAACGGTGAAAAAAGAGAACAAGCCTTTATACGAATCCATGGAACCAATGCTCTTTCATGCGACTACTTAACATCGGCTTAAAAAAGAAAAAAAGTGATACTTTCAGTTTTCAAGAAATCGCGGCAGTTTCGTGATATAAGGGCTCCATCATATTTTTACGCCAGTATCAAATTGGCAGCAATACCGAGAATCTGTTGATGGGACTAATTTTGATTCGGAAACGATTTTGTCAGGAGCTTCACGGTAATGCTGAACGAGAATTAGCTTTGGACGATAATATTCAGAAGTTTTAATCTTGTTGTTGTTGTGGTCTTCAGTCCTGAGACTGGTTTGATGCAGCTCTCCATGCTACTCTATCCTGTGCAAGCTTCTTCATCTCCCAGTACCTACTGCAACCTACATCCTTCTGAATCTGCTTACTATATTCATCTCTTGGTCTCCCTCTACGATTTTTACCCTCCACACTGCCCTCCAATACTAAATTGGTGATCCCTTGATGCCTCAGAACATGTCCTACCAACCGATCCCTTCTTCTGGTCAAGTTGTGCCACAAACTTCTCTTCTCCCCAATCCTATTCAATACTTCCTCATTAGTTATGTGATCTACCCATCTAATCTTTAGCATTCTTCTGTAGCACCACATTTCGAAAGCTTCTATTCTCTTCTTGTCCAAACTATTTATCGTCCATGTTTCACTTCCATACATGGCTACACTCCATACAAATACTGTAAGAAATGACTTCCTGACACTTAAATCTATGCTCGATGTTAACAAATTTCTCTTCTTCAGAAACGTTTTCCTTGCCATTGCCAGTCTACATTTTATATCCTCTCTACTTCGACCATCATCAGTTATTTTGCTCCCCAAATAGCAAAACTCCTTTACTACTTTAAGTGTCTCATTTCCTAATCTAATTCCCTCAGCATCACCCGACTTAATTCGACTACATTCCATTATCCTCGTTTTGCTTTTGTTGATGTTCATCTTATATCCTCCTTTCAAGACACTGTCCCTTCCATTCAACTGCTCTTCCAAGTCCTTTGCTGTCTCTGACAGAATTACAATGTCATCGGTGAACCTCAAAGTTTTTATTTCTTCTCCATGAATTTTAATATCTACTCCGAATTTTTCTTTTGTTTCCTTTACTGCTTGCTCAATATACAGATTGAACAACATCGGGGAGAGGCTACAACCCTGTCTTACTCCCTTCCCAACCACTGCTTCCCTTTCATGTCCCTCGACTCTTATAACTGTCATCTGGTTTCTGTACAAATTGTAAATAGCCTTTCGCTCCCTGTATTTTACCCCTGCCACCTTTAGAATTTGAAAGAGAGCGTTCCAGTCAACATTGTCAAAAGCTTTCTCTACGTCTACAAATGCTAGAAACGTAGGTTTGCCTTTCCTTAATCTTTCTTCTAAGATAAGTCGTAAGGTCAGTATTGCCTCACGTGTTCCAGTGTTTCTACGGAATCCAAACTGATCTTCCCCGTGGTTGGCTTCTACTAGTTTTTCCATTCGTCTGTAAAGAATTCGTGTTAGTATTTTGCAGCCGTGACTTATTAAACTGATAGTTCGGTAATTTTCACATCTGTCAACACCTGCTTTCTTTGGGATTGGAATTATTATATTCTTCTTGAAGTCTGAGGGTATTTCGCCTGTTTCATAGATCTTGCTCACCAGATGGTAGAGTTTTGTCAGGACTGGCTCTCCCAGGGCCGTCAGTAGTTCCAATGGAATGTTGTCTACTCCGGGGGCCTTGTTTCGACTCAGGTCTTTCAGTGCTCTATCAAACTCTTCACGCAGTATCATATCTCCCATTTCATCTTCATCTACATCCTCTTCCATTTCCATAATATTGTCCTCAAGTACATCGCCCTTGTATAGACCCTCTATATACTCCTTGCACCTTTCTGCTTTCCCTTCTTTGCTTAGAACTGGGTTTCCATCTGAGTTCTTGATATTCATAGAAGTCGTTCTCTTACCTGTTTAATTTTCCTGTAGGCAGTATCTATCTTACCCCTAGTGAGATAAGCCTCTACATCCTTACATTTGTCCTCTAGCAATCCCTGCTTAGCCATTTTGCACTTCCTGTCGATCTCATTTTTGAGGCGTTTGTATTCCTTTTTGCCTGCTTCATTTACTGCATTTTTATATTTTCTCCTTTCATCATTCAAATTCAATATTTCTTCTGTTACCCAAGGATTTCTAATAGCCCTCGTCTTTTTACCTACTTGATCCTCTGCTGCCTTCACTACTTCATCCCTCAGAGCTACCTATTCTTCTTCTACTGTATTTCTTTCCCCCATTCCTGTCAATTGTTCCTTAATGCTCTCCATGAAACTCTGTACAATCTCTGGTTCTTTCAGTTTATCCAGGTCCCATCTCCTTAAATTCCCACCTTTTTGCAGTTTCTTCAGTTTTAATCTACAGGTCATAACCAATAGATTGTGGTCAGAGTCCACATCTGCCCCTGGAAATGTCTTACAATTTAAAACCTGGTTCCTAAATCTCTGTCTTACCATTATATAATCTATCTGATACCGTTTAGTATCTCCAGGGTTCTTCCATGTATACAACCTTCTTTCATGATTCTTAAACCAAGTGTTAGCTATGATTATGTTGTGCTCTGTGCAAAATTCTACCAGGCGGCTTCCTCTTTCATTTCTTACCCCCAATCCATATTCACCTACTACGTTTCCCTCTCCCTTTTCCTACACTCGAATTCCAGTCACCCATGACTATTAAATTTTCGTCTCCCTTCACTATCTGAATAATTTCCTTTATTTCATCATACATTTCTTCAATTTCTTCGTCATCTGCAGAGCTAGTTGGCATATAAACTTGTACTACTGTAGTAGGTGTGGGCTTCGTATCTATCTTGGGCACAATAATGCGTTCACTATGCTGTTTGTAGTAGCTTACCCGCATACCTATTTTGCTATTCATTATTAAACCTACTCCTGCTTTACCCCTATTTGATTTTGTGTTTATAACCCTGTAGTCACCTGACCAGAAGTCTTGTTCCTCCTGCCACCGAACTTCACTAATTCCCACTATATCTAACTTTAACCTATCCATTTCCCTTTTTAAATTTTCTAACGTACCTGCCCGATTAAGGGATCTGACATTCCACGCTCCGATCCGTAGAACGCCAGTTTTCTTTCTCCTGATAACGACATCCTCTTGAGTAGTCCCCGCCCGGAGATCCGAATGGGGGACTATTTTACCTCCGGAATATTTTACCCAAGAGGACGCCATCATCATTTAATCATACAGTAAAGCTGCATGCCCTCGGGAAAAATTACAATACCTTAAGTTATTGTAAGGTAAATTTCAGTTTGTATTACAACTGCGTTTATGAGTAGCTTCGAAATGAAACCACTTGGACAGTAGGCAATTTTGATACAAAATTTATCAAAATTGACAACCATTTTTGCTTGTTAATTAGGATTACAATTTGTTTTAGGCATTGTAAGTTCATGGAAGTTTCGAGGTATGTGATTATCGTGTCTAGGAAAAATGCGAATTTGCTATCGAATATATCACACTGAATGATGGATGGTTGAAATCTGTATGTCCTGGTAGTTCCAAATTGACACCACCTTCGTAAAAAAATTGATTCTTTGCTTTTTGCCATTTTCTTAATGTATTCGTTGCTTACTATGATAATGACTAATTTTGTGAAAAATTTTTGAATTATATTCCAGAGTGAAACTATTTCCTATACAATGTTTTGAAGGCTTACTTTTTGCCAGTTTCTTATTGTATTAGTTGCTTACTATGATAGTAAGAGTTACATGTGTAAAAAAATATGTTTATTTTCATAATGTCGGGACTCTGAGGGTTAAGAAAGCTACGCCACATTCATTTTCCCAAAGTAAGTCCCCAAAAATACCTGCAACCTATAGAAGGACGATGATTCGATAAAAGGGAGATGTCATGTTGCTACGTTTTGCGTCCTTTTACAGAAACAAGAGGACCGGTACAAATTATGCCACGTGTGCTGTACAGAAAGACTGTTGGGGTTCATAGTCTTGCAGTCCTCACAGCTCAGGTTGGACAAGACAGGATTTCGGCCTCGATGTTTTCGAAGGAACCGCCACGTCATTCACATTAAAGTGATGTAGGAAAACATGGGAAAATCTGTACGTTCGGCCGGGGATTTGAAAAGCACTTCTATCGAATGAGATTGCAATATGCTGACCACAGTCAACTGTGTATCGTAGTTGCATTCACTCGTCTTCGCAGCACATTGCGGCGCTAAGATAAAATTGTATTCAAGCACATAATGAACGCTATGGACACTTTTTGAGGTGTATGTGTTTTGTAAAGCGTAGCAAGTAAATGATCATTTCCCTCAACTGACATACTATGCACAACACTCTCATAACTCTGAATTTATGTTGATACAGATAATTGTTATTTTTATACGATGAACTGCCTCTGCGTATTACCCTTCATTGATATGCTTTCTAGAACAGCAAAAAAATGCAAATGCAATAACTTTATTAATTTAGTGGTCAAAGCGCCAGTAGACTTTCTTTCACAGGGTCTATGAAGAATAAACTGTTTCTCGATTTTCGTGCCGCCTCGAATTCGTTTGTCTAGTCAAACTTTCAACGAATTATCCATCGTCATCGTCATATACGTCGTACTAAAAAGCCGTGTGGTACTTTAGTATGCAGTTGTCCCAAATATGCGACGAAGCCGTAACGAAGTCACGTAAGTTTCACATATTACCAGAGATTATGTGTCTGATGGAGAAAGATCAGTAGTGATGATGATTCCAATCCAAATTTTTAAAATGTTCTCTTTATATATTCTATTTTTGCTGCTACATTTAGAAAGTACTTATTAAATGTACTCGCGAAATGTGAATTACGAGACAGAAAGTGAGACACAGAAACTAGCGCTCGATACTCAAAGGCATTAGTCAAAGGCATGGAGAAATAAGCTATCTACGACGGCGTACGATAAAGTAATATCTCCGAATTTCTTACGTGAAAACTCTTAGAACTTTTTGCGTAAAACAAAGGTTATTATAATTCTACATCTTTATTCTTCATGTCTACATATTTGTTTCCCTGACGACGAACATATTTCTCCCAGTGAGAGACAAGTTTGTTTGTACAGCCACTTTAGAATTTTTTTTCTTGACAGGGCCACAAAGTCAACTCTACTTCCACCGCTTTATCGCTGTCAAAGCGGAGTCCTTGAAGGCGTTCTTTTAAGTTCTGGAAACATATAAATATCGGATGGGGCGAAGTCGGGCTGTATGTAGGATGATCGATGAAACTAACGGCGTCGGATCGGATTCTTGCAGATGTCGTGTGTGGTCTGGCTTTGTCACGGTGAAGGAAAGGGTGTTTCATGTATGGACAAACTCTTAGAAATCGAAACTCGATTACAGTACGCTATTTCCCACGCGCCGATATAGTTGCATTACACATCGCCATGTAACATGCTACAATTCGGAGCTCTCCAGGGGCAGGCGACTGCAAATGTGTAGACATGAAAAATAAAGATGTAGACTGTTAATAACGTTTGTTTTATTTACAATGTTTTAAGAGTTTGCACACAAAAAAATTCGGAGGCTTTACTTTTCAGAACGCCGTCGTATTAGCTGACGGAACAGCATCGCTACCAATGTTCCTCTATGACAAATATGGATATAATTGGTATCAGAGAGCAGAACATTCGGCCACCTAAATCTGAAGCGGTCTATTATCCAGACAATGCGACTGGAAAAATGGCTGAAGGCTTGGATAATAAACAAATCTGACGCGGCAAGAAAACCGAGAAACATTTATCCAATAATCTCACCTCGAAAAATATTTTCTCGTCACAGGCGAATCTACTGGCATCAGCAAATCACCACCACCACATCTGTTAAGGGCATTTGAAGTGTGTCACGAACATCGCTGCCTACTTATTCTTCCCAAACATTGCCAGTGAGGCAGAGTTGCGGAATAGTGTCCACTGGAAAGGACACCGCCGCTGTTCTGAGGAAGTCGGGTCATGACCCCCTTTATAAGGCCTCTACCGGCAGCCAGCTACGTCCGCCCACTTACGCCTTCATCCGGTCTGTAGACAGTGCAGGTCTTGCCCAGTTTGTGGACACGCAGCTGACCACATGACTCTCAGAATAGTTGGGTGGACTGGAATGCAATTCCTGCATAGCTACAAAATAATGTTGTGCTCTTTATTTTATGTGAACTGTCTGGTTAGCATATATAGGGCTACTACAAATGATTGAAGCGATTTCATAAATTCACTGTAGCTCCATTCATTGACATATGGTCACGACACACTACAGATACGTAGAAAAACTCATAAAGTTTTGTTCGGCTGAAGCCGCACTTCAGGTTTCTGCCGCCAGAGCGCTCGAGAGCGCAGTGAGACAAAATGGCGACAGAAGCCGAGAAAGCGTATGTCGTGCTTGAAATGCACTCATATCAGTCAGTCATAACAGTGCAACGACACTTCAGGACGAAGTTCAACATAGATCCACCAACTGCTAACTCCATTCGGTGATGGTATGCGCAGTTTAAAGCTTCTGGATGCCTCTGTAAGGGGAAATCAACGGGTCGGCCTGCAGTGTGCGAAGAAACGGTTGAACGCGTGCGGGCAAGTTTCACGCGTAGCCCGCGGAAGTCGACGAATAAAGCAACCAGGGAGCTAAACGAACCACAGCCGACGGTTTGGAAGATCTTACGGAAAAGGCTAAAGCAGAAGCCTTACCGTTTACAATTGCTACAAGCCCTGACACCCGATGACAAAGTCAAACGCTTTGAATTTTCGGCGCGGTTGCAACAGCTCATGGAAGAGGATGCGTTCAGTGCGAAACTTGTTTTCAGTGATGAAGCAACATTTTTTCTTAATGGTGAAGTGAACAGACACAATGTGCGAATCGGGACGGTAGAGAATCCTCACGCATTCGTGCAGCAAATTCGCAGTTCACCAAAAGTTAACGTGTTTTGTGCAATCTCACGGTTTAAAGTTTACGGCCCCTTTTTCTTCCGCGAAAAAAACGTTACAGGACACGTGTATCTGAACATGCTGGAAAATTGGCTCATGCCACAACTGGAGACCGACGGCGCCGACTTCATCTTTCAACAGGATGGTGTTCCACCGCACTTCCATCATGATGTTCGGTATTTCTTAAACAGGAGATTGGAAAACCGATCGATCGGTCGTGGTGGAGATCATGATCAGCAATTCATGTCATGGCCTCCACGCTCTCCCGACTTAACCCCATGCGATTTCTTTCTGTGGGGTTATGTGAAAGATTCAGTGTTTAAACCTCCTCTACCAAGAAATGTGCCAGAACTGCGAGCTCGCATCAACGATGCTTTCGAACTCATTGATGGGGACATGCTGCGCCGAATGTGGGAGGAACTTGATTATCGGCTTGATGTCTGCCGGATCACTAAAGGGGCACATATCGAACATTTGTGAATGCCTAAAAAAACTTTTTGAGTTTTTGTATGTGTGTGCAAAGCATTGTGAAAATATCTCAAATAATAAAGTTATTGTAGAGCTGTGAAATCGCTTCAATCATTTGTAATAACCCTGTACGTAACGAAATAGCTGAAACTATACCATTGAGATACGTGTTATGAACTTCTTCCTCAGTAAGAGAGACTTTATCACCTGCCAGACGTCAGTGTTTCAGTGTTATTATAACTGTGAACTGGAGAGGCAGATTTTTTGGGAATATTTCTTAAAAATGTAGCACGTCTATCATCGAAAACCGCGTAAAAGGCAGTTACGATTTGTTCTAGAGAGTTGCTGCAATGTTTGCGTTATTATGGAGTCGGTCTAAAGCAAGATGTGTAGCGATTTCAGAATAATATACCTTGGCGAAATTCCGCACACTGTAGAATTATAGTCGACCAGTAGGGTAGCTGAGTGATCAGTGCGACAGAATGCTAATCCTAAGGGCCCGGGTCCGATTCCCAGCTGGGTCGGATATTTTCTCCGCTCAGAGACTGGGTGTTGTGTTGCCCTGATCCTCATCATTTCATCCCCATCGACGCGCAAGTCGCTGAAGTGGCGTCAAATCGAAAGACTTGCACCCGGCGAACGGTCTTCCCTACGGGAGACCCTAGTCAAACGACATTTACATTTAGTATGATATAATGACCTAAGTACATTAGTAATTAGAGACAGAATTCAGAATGACATAGAAGGCCAGAAGAACAGCAATAATTCAAGATAAACGGGAGCACAATGGATGTTATTTTCGCTCTAATACAGGGCTTAACAACTGGTCTGCTCAGGCACGTGCTCGCGAGCAGCTTCAAGGTCGCGGAGTAGGGTGGGTGGGGAGGGAGGGGAAATGCGCGCGCACGTTTGAATAGGGCCGCAGTGTGCCTATTGAATTCGCGCCGACTGTGTAACTAAGTTTAAAGTACTACGATCAGCTCTTAACAGTCACTTCGCTGGTTAAGAATCATGTTAAGTCGCCGTTGTGTAACCCCAACCATGCTTTCGCAGTTCAACCCCGATTGGGAGGAATTGTATCTGTTTACTGAAAAACATGGTGTTGCAAAAGTTTAGTATGTCACAAAACGCTGAATTCTTTTACGAAATTTAATTTGCAGCGACATTATATGTCGGATTGTGCCATTATCTAACATGGCCATTACGCGTCGCATGCAGGACATGGCAGACGACGTCCAGAGCCAGCTTGCAAATATCTGTAAAGATTTTATGGCGTATTGTCTAGCTCTGGACGAAAGTGTTGATATCACTCTAACAGCGCAGCTTGCCATATTTATTAGAGGTGTTAATAGAGATCTTCAGGTGAGGGAGGAGCTCCTCGATGTAGTAGCCATGAAGAACACTACAACCGGAGGTGATATTTTAAGTAGTGTTGGAGAAAGTGTTGAAAATATAGGATTGTCGTGGAATTCTTTAGTTTCAGTGTCTACAGATGGTAGAGGCATACACTAAGCTAATAAAATTATGTGGCACGTGTACATTCTCCTTTATTTGTTTCATTTGTCGCAGTAATAATTCGTGAGTGATATCCCTGCAGGTGACCGCGGATTTACATTGACTGGCGGCAGCTGTTGTGTGCCCCACGTGACTCTCCCCACTCTCCGTCTGGTCCGGTAGTGGGGGTAGCGTGCTCGCGCTGCTCCGTGCTCGCGCCTTGCTGCTCACAGCTTGCTCCGCGAGCACGTATGTTGTGAAGCCCTGCTCAAATACAAACTGTCGACAAATCCACAGTGTTTAATAACCCAACCTAGCTATGTTTCGTTGACTTGTCAAAAGCCTATGACAGGATTAGAAAAAAAGTGATATAATTCAAATCTTAAACGACAAGACAGCACGAGTGTAGTGATAGAGAATTAAAGCACATGGAGCATTTACAGATGAAATTATGACAGATAAAAGGATTATACAAGGAGCCTTGTTAAGCCCACTACTGTTCAGCTCAATAATGGACCCATCATTGATGACGTAAGGATGAAACCAGGTAAGAAAATGGGAAATACACTGATCAGCCAGAACATTATGACCATCTACCTATTGGTCGGTATGTCCACCTTTGTCACGGAGAACAGTGGCGCCGTGTCGTGACACGGAAGCAACGAGGCCTAATTCCCGTAAATTCCGGGGAAGGGGGCGATGAGCTATGACGCCACGTTCAAGCACATCCCAGATGTGTTCGATCGAGTAGAGATCTGGTGAATTGGGGGGGGGACAAGCACATCAATCGGAACTCGTCCCCGTGTTAATCGATCCACTTCATCTCACTACTGACCTTGTGATATGGCCACTATCTTCTGAAAAGTGCCACTGCCGTCGCCATGAAGAGGTGTACGTGATCTGCAATCAGTGTACGATACTTCTTGGCCGTCATGGTGCCTTGAACGGGCTCCACTGTACTCATGGACGCCCGGTGAATGTTCCCCGGAGCATAATAAAGCCGCCGCCAGCTTACCTCCTTCCGGCAATACAGCCGTCAAGGAGAGCTCTTCTTCTGGAAGACGACGGATTCTTACTCTCCCATCGGCATGATGAATAAGGTATCGGGATTCATCAAACCACTCAATGCTCTGCCACTGGGCCAACGTCCAGTGGCGAGGTTCACATGCCAATTTCAGTGGTAGCTGCCGATGTGGTTTTACCACTGGCTCATGCGTGCGTCGTCGAATGCGGAGGCCCTTCGTTAGGAGTGTTCGGTGCACTGTGTGTTCAGACACACTTGTACTTTGCACAGCATTGAAGTCTGGTGTTAGTTCCGCCACAATTCGCCACCTGTCCTATTTTAATAGTCTGTCCAGCCTACGACGTCCGACATCTGTAATGAGGGGTGGTCACCCAACCCCACCACGTCTGGGCGTGGTTTCACTATGTGTTGGAAGCACTCACATCAGCATTCCCCGAACACCCAACAAGTCGTACAGTTTCCGAAATGCTCGTGCCGAGCCTCCGAGCCACCACAATCTGCCCTCAGTCAGGTAGATCGCGCGCCTTTCTCATCTCACTGATACTACCTGCACCGTGACTAGCAGTCATTCATCGTCAGGTGATTCTGCTGTCGCCTAGACGGGTCTGTGTCGGTGGTCATAAAGTTCTGGCTGATCAGCGTAAAGTGATGAATGTAATAGCCGGCCGATGTGGCCGAGCGGTTCCAGGCGATTCAGTCTGGAACCGCGCGACCGCTACGGTCGCAGGTTCGAATCCTGCCTCGGGCATGGATGTGTGTGATGTCCTTAGGTTAGATAGGTTTAAGTAGTTCTAAGTTCTAGGGGACTGATGACCTCAGATGTTAAGTCCCATAGTGCTCAGAGCCATTTTGTAATATTTTATGTTGATGATGCTCTACTGATAGAAAATAACGAAGTTAATTTACGAAGGTTACTTCACCGATTTAGTAAAACGGCTAAGCAATATAACAAGGAAATATCATTTAAAAAAGGGACGAGGTACTATGAAAAGCACATGTAAGATATAAATCAGATACAGATTATATCAGTTTAACAAGTGGTAAGCTTTAATTGTCTAAGGACTGTTTTCACCAGCTATAAAGACGAGTGAAAAACCAAGTGAGAAAGACAGAAGGGGTAGCCAGATGCCTGCAAAATACCGCATGGAGAAACAAATTTATGAAAACCGTGCGCAAAATAAAAAATATATAAGAGAATGGTGCGCCCTGTTATGACATATCCAAGAGAAACAAGGTAAGACATGAAAAAGTTAAAGCAAACGTTTATGGCTGTCGAAATGAAGGTACTAAGATCCAAGGGTAACTATGTGAGAAAAAAGAACAAATGTATGGATAAGGGAACGATGCGGAATACATCGTATAAATCAATGGATGAAGACAGGGGCACGAAATTGGATCGGCTGGAAAGGAAGGCCCCCCCTAACACTCGTTAAAATTTTTCAACGTGGACGACCACAAGGGGAAAGATCACTCTGGAGACGGTACTGCAGTTGGTCCACATCCACGGCATGAGGCAAACAGGTGCAACTGCCATCAGAAGAAGAAGATGAAGCCCACGGAACATTTCCAGTGCGTTAACGCGTCGCTTTGGGCGTGCCTTGAACGGGTGTGGAGCTCTTATAGAAAGGCTGCGGAAGAAGCAGAATAACGCAGCGGCGACGCAGGTGCGTGGAGGTCGCGGGCTGCCCCGAAGGCAGTGGTGAACTTGGGTCCTGCCGCGTCCCGCTGCGCTAACGGTGCCCCGTTGGCCTCCTTCCGAGACTCCGGCGAGAAGCTGCGCGTCCGAGTCGCTTTCTCGTTTGCACCTGCCGCACTGCTGCCAACCTCGCAGGTGTCTGCTGGCTAGGCGGCCCCCCCGTTCTGTTTTTGCATCTGCTGACTCTGTGCACCTGTGCAGAGGTTTTAAAGCTACGGTGCACTGCGTCTGTCTTCAGGTTTATGAGGCTTGATAATCTAGATCAGGGCTTCCCAATGTGTGGTCCGCGGACCCCTTAGGGGTCCGCCAGCTCTTTCTAGGGGGTCCGCGGCCACCCTTCACAAAATCGTGTAAAATAATGAGTAAAAATGTGAAAATCAAATTCATCACAATTTTTTTGTGTGTGAAAAAAATGTGTACTTTTACTTCAGGTCGTATTCCCAAGCAGCCTTTGCGGTTCCTAAGTGAGAACGCATAAACAGTTTAGCGTCGGAGAATGCGGCTTCTCTAATCGACTGTTTCGCAACAATACGGGGGTCGTTTGTGCGCCGGCTCACGGCGGTAGATGCGCTGAGACCTTTTACGCATGCGCGGAGCGAGCTTTGTTGACCAATCACAGCACTCGCTGGCACGTATGCGGCCCCAGGCATCATTAACTGTTAAACTTGCTTAGTCAGTGTACTACCTATTTCATAAGTCGATTTTTGACCTTCAAGTTGTTTTCATTCGTCTCTAAACCAAAGACTGTTGATACTTGGGGGGGGGGGGGGGGGGGGACATTGGGAACAGACTAGGCGTCCGCCATGTATTTTCGACTGAAGAAGGGGTCCACCAGCAGAAAAGGTTGGGAAGCCCTGATCTAGATCATACTCCACAAGCCACGTACCGATAAGTGCGGGGGTATCTAACTGATACCCCCTTTTCCTGTTGCATTCGCGAATGGCGCATAGGAAGAATTATTGTCGGTATTGTTTGTATCGGCTACAATTTCTTGAATTTCATACAAATGAAATGACATAGTTTCAGAGACTTAATTGGTCTCATACAGATATGATTTCACCTGTACAGACCGGGCCAAGGTGGCTTAGTAGTTAATGCGCGCGACTAGTGAGCAGGTTCGATTCCCAGCCTTCGTACAAATTTCCCTCGCCCCTTCAGTCTATGTACATAAAATCATTCTTGAATTTTCTCGTCTGGTCAAAATGGTTCAAATGGCTCTAAGCACTATGGGACTTAACATCTGACGTCATCAGTCCCCTAGACTTAGAACTACTTAAACCTAACTAACCTAAGGCAGGATTCGAACCTGCGACCGTAGCAGCCACGTGATTCCGGACTGAAGCGACTACAACTGTTCGATCACAGCGGCCGGCTCGTCTGATCATTTCGTGGGATGTATGTGGGAGGAGGTAATATGTTGTCGGACTCTTCCTAGAATCTCTGCGATGCACGACACCTCTCTTGCAGCTTCTGCCACTGGAGTTTGTGGAGCATCTCTGGAACGCTGTCACGTCGACTAAACGATCCAGTGACGAAACGCGCAGCTCTTCGTTGGATCTTCTCTCTCTTGTATCAGTCCTACCTTGTAAGGATCTCAGACTGACGAACAATAATTAAGAATCGGCCGAACAAGCGCCTTGTAAGCACCTTCCTTTGCGGATTAGTTATGTTTCCTTTATGAATCTTAGTTTGGCACCTGCTTTTCCTACTATTTCTTTTATGTGGTCATTCCACTTAAGGTTGCTCCGGACAGTTTACTGCTAGATATTTTACGATAGATACTGTTCCCAGCAATTTGTCATCAGTAGTGTAGTTTTACGGTAGTAGAATTCTTTTTCTATGTATATGCGGTATGTTACATTTTATTTACGGCCAAAAATATGGTTCAAATGGCTCTGAGCACTATGGGACTTAACATCTGAGGTCATCAGCCCCCTAGAACTTAGAACTACTTAAACCTAATTAACCTAAGGACATCACACACATCCATGCCCGAGGCAGGATTCGAACCTGCGACTGTAGCGGTCGCGCGGTTGCAGACTGAAGCGCCTAGAACCGCTCGGCCACAGAGGCCGTCTTATTTACCGCCAGATCTAGTGCCACAACCTGCAGCATTCATCAGTCCTCTGCAAGAAGGGGATGCTTGTTAAGAGATTCAGTGAATGGTAGCAAATAAGATCCTCTGCGCCATCGACTTAGAGCGGAGTATGTGCAAAAAACACTAACTAGAACAAGGGACACGACGGTAGGAGGAATACTCACGAGGAATAGTACATGTTTTACAAGGTGGTAGTAAAGACTTATTCGAATAAAAGGTTTCGTATAACATATATCCAAATTTATTGGTTACAGAGATGCAGCTGTAAGAGTATAATCCTAACAAATATTCTCAGAATGTGTTAAACAAACTCTACAGGTGTAAGATTCAGATACTTTGGTGGCCGAGAAACGTGATCATTTCTGTCTATCCATCTTTCTGGAAAATTTATGATTACGTGATGTAACACCAAGATGCACCACTCGTGAAAATTTTTTCCAGAAAATAGCAGTCCGCGTTTTGCATTTCCTCCAGTTGCGGCGCGCGTCCATTCGCCGTTGTTTTCGTTCGAGGGTCTAGGCCCGCACTACAGACTTTGCACACACTTTTCTTTTCTTCAAAACATTCTTGAGAATGTCTTCAACATTTGATTTAGAGCTGTCACTCCACTGACATTAGTGGCATAACGAGGTTGACACACTATGGACGACGTCAATTACTTTACAAAGCCTGCTCAGAACTGACTGGACGAATGCACTTCTATTGTTTACAGTTGTCAGTTCAAGCTGCCACCATACTAAATGTGCTGACGTCGCTTGCACGCCAAGAATAAAATCGGCCTTGGAACTTTTTGGACGGACAGTGTGTAGTTCTGTAACGAAACAGTACGAATGAAGCACGAACTGCCTCCCATATCAGGAATCTTTTTTTCCGTCATTCTGGTTTGATGCGACCAGCCCATGTGTCTTCTCCTTGGGCCACATATTTATCGGCGCACGAGCGATGGGACACAGCATCTCCGAGGTTGCGATGAAGTGGGGATTTTCCCGTGCGACCATTTCAAGAGTGTACCGTGAATATCAGGAATTCGGCGAAACATCAAATGTCCGACATCGCAGCGGCCGGAAAAAATCCTGCAAGGACGGGATTAACGACGACTGAAGAGAATCGTTCAACGTGACGGAGTGCAACCCTTCCGCAGGTTGCTGCAGGCTTCAGTGCTGGGCCATCAACAAGTGTCAGCGTGCGAATCATTCAACGAAACATCATCGATATGGGTTTTCGGAGCCGAAGGCCAACTCGTGTACCCTTGATGATTGCATGACACAAAGCTTTACGTCTCGCCTGGGACCGTCAACACCGGCTTGGACTGCTGATGATTGGAAACATGTTGCCTGATCGGACAAGTCTCGTTTGTATGTATCTAGCGAATGGAAACCTCATGGAGATTGTGATGTTGGAATGACATGGGACCCGCTGATACGTCTAGATAAGACTCTGGCAGGTGACAAATAAGTAAGCATCCTGTCGGATAACCTGCATCCATTCATTTCCACTGTGCATTCCGACGGACTTTGGCAATTCCAGCAGGACAATGCGCAGCGCGAGGTAGCCGCGTGGTCAAGGACGGCTTGTCCGGGTTCGCGCGGCTCACCCCGTCGGAGGTTCGAGTTCTCCCTCGGGCATTGGCGTATGTGTTGTCCTTACTGTAAGTTAGTTTAAGTTAGGTTAAGCAGCCTAGGGACCGATGACCTCAGCAGTTTGGCCCCATAGGAACTTACCACAAATTTTGAGGACAATGCCACACCTCACACGTCCAGAATTGTTCAAGAGTGGCTCCAGGAAAACTCATCTGAGTTTGAACACTTCCGCTGACCACCAAACTGCCCGGATATGAACGTAATTGAGCACATCTGGAATGCCTTGCAAAGCGCTATTCAGAATAGGACTCCACACTCTTACCCTTACGGATTTATGGATAGCCCTGCCACGTCGTGTTGCAGCACTTCTGAGTGCTCGCGGGGGCTCTCCACGATATTAGGCAGGTGTACCACTTTCTTTGTATAAGCACTTCAGTGTATAAGCATTTTCTGTGATAAATATTAATGTAAATCAGATTTTAGAAAATTGCCAATTCAGTGAACCCACCACAGGCATGAACTAAAATTTCAACTACTGAACCTGTGTATGTGTTGTGTACATAGATCCGCGTAGCCAGCGCGTACACAACTTTCCCAATAGAGCGCGCCCCGCTAAGCACAACAGCGCAGGCGCAGCGCTCGTCCGTCTCCGCACTGCGAGATGACGCTGTCTTAGAGACGGACCAAATTCTGCTTCCGCCGATCCGCGTATTAATATGTAACGCAGCCAATGAGATTGCTGCTAACGTAGAATCTTTTCTCCTCGCGGATCACACTCGCGCAGTGATACCTGAACGCTCGAGGTATTATAACGAGTGTACAGACCTCCGATTAGTCAGTCTGCATTAGTCTGCACCAGTCTGCATTAGTCTGTACCAGTCTATAGTCAAGTTTCAGTCTGCGCCTAATAAGATTACCATATTCCTGTACATAGCCATGAAGATAAATGTATAGACACTTTTGTCAAGTATCAGAGATATATGTGAGAATAAGATTAACGTACCAATAGCAAAGGAACTTCAGATTTTTAATTGTAAATAGCATCCAGAACCAAGTTAAGTAATTTTTATGCTTGGTATTATCTTAATAAATGTGTGTGAAAATTAATCAAGTTCTGTTTAAAGTTGGTCACCGTCAACCTGCTACTCTAAGCGTGCAAGTGGCATTTCTATCGTCTGACCTAAAGGCAGAAGATAAACACGCCACGATAAGACCACGAGACACATTGCTGACACTCGCCTACTTCGTTAGAGCGACAAGTCAAACAATCTGATGGTGTGTGTACCGAAGGACTTACAGTACGCACACCACAGTATGGAAGAAAACAAAACCATCCATGAACCGTGTGAGAACCGCGCATATGTGAAAGGGTTTCATCCCTTTTCGGTTGCAACCGACAAGAAACCGTAACGAATGGAACCGCACATGTGTGAAACAGCCGGCCGGAGTGGCCGTGCGGTTCTACGCGCTGCAGTCTGGAACCGACCGACCGCTCCGGTCGCAGGTTCGAATCCTGCCTCGGGCATGGATGTGTGTGATGTCGTTAGGTTAGTTAGGTTCAATTAGTTCTAAGTTCTAGGGGACTGATGACCTCAGAAGTTAAGTCGCATAGTGCTCAGAGCCATTTGAACCATTTGTGAAACAGGTCTAACACAGAAGATTTTATTCGGGTCCCATTTCATCACTGCCACGTTTGGCTTGTTGATTGTACAGGACGCCGACAGAAACACACGGAATGCGGTACGCGGTTACGATTGAGAGATCACACGGTGCTCAGTTAGGGTAGCCGTTCGGGGTTCCTATGACGTACCGGCGCTGTCGCCAGTGGAAATTCGCTACGGCTCGGAGGCGAACGGACGCCCTAATGGGCGCTGCTTGTGCCACCGGAGGGACGACCGTCGACAATAATTAACAGCGACTCTTCAGTGGGCGGCATGCGGGCCTTTGTTAACGTGCTCACCGCCTCCCATCAATTTATCATCGGAACACCAATTAGTTGGCATCGATCGCGAGCACAACTTGACCGTGGGTCGGGGGCTTATTCATAGGTAATCGAGGCCCGACAAGACGATGTTCATTAACGGCCAGTCGTGTGGTCAATTTTGCAAGGCGAGTGTGGTGGACCGTACAAACGCCACGCACTACTTCCCTCCGTGTGAGTGAGTGAGTGAGTACGCGTGTATGTGTGTGTCCCATACCGCAGCCTGTTTGCGTTGGTTCTCCGCGTCCCGAACAGTAGCACCTTTCAGGGACAGCCGACGCACCGCCCGCGGGGATCAAAATGTTTAATTCATGGGGCCGGAAATCCAATTTTCCACGCGGGTAATTTATCGTTTCGGGAACCATTTCGCGTGAAAAACCTTTGCGAATACAGTGCGCGACGCGCGCGGCCGTCGCCCGCGCCGCCCGGTAGGGAACGGGTTTTGCGGACGGGCCGCTCGGTGACGGCGCGAATTCGTAGTGTGAACACACGGGGCGTGTTTAACGAGCTGGCGTGAGTCACGGCGGAGCGGACTGGAGGCGAAAGCCGCGGCGCTCCCGTGGGCCAGCGGCCGCAGCAGACAAAGCGCGTGTCACGTCCCAGCGAGGCGTGCCGCCCGACCTCCGCTCCCGTCGTGTTCACACAAATGTGCCCGTCCGCGGCGGTAGCATGCTTCCCGCTTCGTGGAAGACCCACGGCATCGCCGACAGACGGGAATATTCCGAGCAATTGCAGGTGTGGAGTATAGCACGAAATTGGAATATAATAAGGAGAAAAGTTGCATAGAGTCTCCCCTCTCCGAACATGTGTTGTTGTTGTTGTTGTGGTTTTCAGTCCTGAGACTGGTTAGATGCTACTTTATCCTGTGCAAGATTCTTCATCTCCCAGTACCTACTGCAGCCAACATCCTTCTGAATCTGCTTAGTGTATTCAACTCTTGGTCTCCCTATAGCTACAGATCAGACAAATAAAGGTGTTTGATCTAGAGTTATACTTTCTGATCGTATATTAATTGCTGTTGTAATGAAGTTTACTGCACCAAGAATAGATGATACACCTGCTAAGTGAAGTGAAAAAATAGCTAGGTCTACAGACGATTTTTACCCTCCACGCTGCTCTCCAATACTAAATTGGTGATCCCTTTGATGCCTCAGAACATGTCCTACCAACCGATCCCTTCTTCTAGTCAAGTTGTGCCACAAACTCCTCTTCTCACCAATCCTATTCTATACGTCCTCATTAGTTATGTGATCTACCCATCTAATCTTCAGCATTCTTCTGTAGCACCACATTTTCGAAAGCGTCTATTCTCTTCTTGTCCAAACTATTTATCGTCCACGTTTCACTTCCATACATGGCTACACTCCATACAAATGCTTTCAGAAACGACTTCCTGACATTTAAATCTATACTCGATGTTAACAAATTTCTGTTCTTCAGAAACGCTTTCCTTGCCATTGCCAGTCTACTTTTCATATCCTCTCTACTTCGTCCATCATCAGTTATGTAGCTCCCCAAATTGCAAAACTCCTTTACTACTTTAAGTGTCTCATTTCCTAATCTAATTCCCTCAGCATCACCCGACTTAATTCGACTACATTCCATTATCCTCGTTTCGTTTTTGTTAATGTTCATCTTATATCCTCCTTTCAAGACACTGTCCATTCCGTTCAACTGCTCTTCCTTTGCTGTCTCTGACAGAATTACAATGTCATCGGCGAACCTTAAAGTTTTTATTTCTTCTCCGTGGATTTTAATACCTACTCCGAATTTTTCTTTCCTTTCCTTTACTGCTTGCTCAATATACAGATTGAACAACATCGGTGAGACGCTACAACCCTGTCTCACTTCCTTCCCAACCACTGCTTTCCATTCATGCCCCTCGACTCTTATAACTGCCATCTGGTTTCTGTACAAATTGTAAATGGCCTTTCGCTCCGTGTATTTTACCCCGGCCACCTTCAGAATTTGAAAGAGAGTATTCCAGTCAACATTGTCAAAAGCTTTCTCTAAGTCTACAAATGCTATAAACGTAGGTTTGCCTTTTCTTAATGTAGTTTCTAATATAAGTCGTAGGGTCAGTATTGTCTCACGTGTTCCCATATTTCTACGGGATACCAACTGATCTTCCCCGAGGTCGGCTTCTACCAGTTTTTCCATTCGTCTGTAAAGAATTCGGGTTAGTATTTTGCAGCCGTGACCTATTAAACTGATAGTTCGGTATTTTCACATCCGTCAACGCCTACTTTCTTTGGGATTGAATTATTATATTGTCCTTGAAGTCTGAGGGTATTTCGCCTGTCTCATACATTTTGCTCACCAGATGGTAGAGTTTTGTCAGGACTGGCTCTCCCAAAGCTGTGAGTAGTTCTAATGGAATGTTGTCTACTCCCGGGGCCTTGTTTCGACATAGGTCTTTCAGTGCTCTATCAAACTCTTCACGCAGTATCAAATCTCCCATTTCATCTTCATCTACATCCTCTTCCATTTCTATAACACTGCCCTCAAGTACATCGCCCTTGTATAGACCCTCTATATACTCCTTCCACCTTTCTGCTTTCCCTTCTTTGCCTAGAACTGATTTTCCATCTGAGCTCTTGATATTCATACAAGTGGTTCTTTTTCCTCCAAAGGTCTGTTTAATTTTCCCGTAGGCAGTATCTATCTTACCCCTAGTGAGATAAGCCTCTACATCCTTATATTTGTCCTCTAGCCATGCCTCCGAACATACCCTTGCATTTTTCACATTTAATGTACAAAGCAAGCACTTGTCTTGTGAAACCAGCCTTCTGACTGGTTTGATGCAGCTCGTCACAAATTTCTCTCCCTTCCTAATCTCTTCTTCTAAGAGTAGAAGCTGGACTCGGAAGTCCTCAGTTATCGGTACCCAGGCGACAGCATGTGTTTTGCACAGTCCTTGGACTACGGACGATTTGTAGACCCAACCGAGGGATCGTCTTACTGTAACTATGCTACAGTATAGGGTCAAAGTCCGAATATTACACAGATCCTTCATCTTAGGCAAATTGAGAAAATCGGTTGGTTGTTTTTGCATCATATGTGATCTATGCTGCACCTGCCGTGGTGCATAAACTGTGAATTCCTTCGCCGTAAATCTAGACTCTTTTTTTCAGATTGCGTCATGTAATATCAATCTACCAAATTTTCAACATAGTCCTGCAGCACGCATCGCTCGACTGCTACGGTCGCAGGTTCGAATCCTGCCTCGGGCATGGATGTGTGTGATGTCCTTAGGTTTGTTAGGTTTAAGTAGTTCTAAGTTCTAGGGAATAGATGTCAGATGTTAAGTCCCATAGTGCTCAGAGCCATTTGGACCATCACAGTGCCCTAGACTTAGAACTACTTAAACCTAACTAACCTAAGGACATAACACACATCCATGCCCGAGGCAGGATTCGAACCGTGCGACCGTAGCGGTCGCACGGTTACAGACTGAAGCGCCTAGAACCGCTCGGCCACACTGGCCGGCGGCCCTCAAATTTCATGATGAGTTTACCATTAATATTTGTTCTGCTGCTTCTCATTATTTCTTCTGTTTACCCTCAACCCATAGTGTGTGTTCATTCGACTGTTCATTCCTTTTGAAAGGTCTTGCAATTCTTCCTTATTTTCACTGGAGATAGCAAAGTCATCAGGACATCTTATCGATATAGTTTCACTTTGAATTTTAATCCCACTCGTGAACCTTTCCTGTAATTTTGTCGTTGCTTCTTCGACGTACAGGTTCAACTGTAGGGACGAAAGATCATATCCCTGTCCAATCCAAGCACTTTTTTCTTATTCCTCCGTATTTCCCCTTCTTCAATCTACTCAAAATATATTTCTTCGAGTCGACTCCCTTATTTTACATGTTATCGCAAGGAAAAGGAAGGAAGTTTGAGCCGGCCGCGGTGGCCGTGCGGTTCTAGGCGCTCCAGTCCGGTGCCGCGCTGCTGCTACGGTCGCAGGTTCGATCCTGCCTCGGGCATGGGTGTGTGTGATGTCCTTAGGTTAGTTAGGTTTAAGTAGTTCTAAGTTCTCGGGGACTAATGACCACAGCGGTTGAGTCCCATAGTGCTCAGAGCCATTTTGAACCAAGGAAGTGTGAGTTTAACGTCCAGTCGACATCGAGGTCATTACAGACGGAGGACAAGCTCGAATTGCGTCAAGGAATTCAGAGGAACCATCACGGAATTTGCCTGGACAGATTAGGAAAACCACAGAAAACACAGATCCGGATAGCCGTGCGCGGATTTGATCCGTCGACCTTCCGAAAGCCGGCCGAAGTGGCCGTGCGGTTAAAGGCGCTGCAGTCTGGAACCGCAAGACCGCTACGGTCGCAGGTTCGAATCCTGCCTCGGGCATGGATGTTTGTGATGTCCTTAGGTTAGTTAGGTTTACCTAGTTCTAAGTTCTAGGGGACTAATGACCTCAGCAGTTGAGTCCCATAGTGCTCAGAGCCATTTGAACCATTTGAACCTTCCGAAAGCGAGTGCAGTGTACTAACTAGTGCGCCATTCGCTCTGTAAATGTTATCAGGACGTTGCAAAAGAAGCCTCTCACACGCGACAAGAATCGCAACTGGTCCGCTTCCTAGTTAGCGGGGTGTGGGTGACAGTGCACAGAGTCAAAACTACTTACGTGGGCCGAACGTACATTACGATTAAGAGGATGTGTGGCTAGAATGGCTCACTACCAACATTTAGTCAGGATGAAAGAAATAAATACAGTTTCCAAATTTACCTTGCAATATCTATTCCAAAAAAGGTGCTTCAAATATGGAACAAACTTTAGCTACGACTGGTTTATATCGAAATTAATGATGACTGAACCAGTCACAAAGCTGGGTAGGCATATCGTCATAATGACGAGTTTTAAATACAGAGCAAATGTTCCCAAAGCACGAACGTTGGCCTGGGGTTATGCTGCAGATTACGCAGTTACGGCGGCAATTCACAACCAGACTGTCCACGTTCTAACCTAACTAGAACCCTAGATCCCAGATGCACTTGATTTTGTTCTGTCACCACGACTAATACGAGGGGCACCAATAAGCACTGCCACACTCTCTATTTCCGAAAGCAGGTTGGTTTTACTCGGGATTCCAACACGCCATACTGTTCCCCATTTTGGCTAGAAGATCCTATATTTCAACATAAATTGCGTTCATTGCGATGGTCTCCCGCCACCTTACGGGAAGGTTCCGAGCTTCATGTCCGCATGGTACCAACCTACTTGGTAGCCATGCGGTCTCAGGCGCCTTGTCACGGACCGAGCGGTTGTCCCAGTCGGAGGTTCGAGTCCTGCCTCGGGCATGGGCGTTTGTGTTGTCCTTAGCGTAAGTTAGTTTAGGTTAGGTTGAGTAGTACGTGCGCTTAGGGACCGGGGACCTTACCACAAATTTCCAGTTTTTTTTCCATTCTACTTGTCAACTTCGGAGCCACTGTTTAGCTGCGTTATTAAGAAAGAACTTGCCCCCTTCTAACAGCCGTGTACCGCAAGCCTCTAGAGGAACGGAAGGTTCCAAATGATTGTGAAAGAGCACAGGTAGTTCCAGTTTTCAAGAAGGGTCGTCGAGCAGATGTGCAAAACTATAGACCTATATCTCTGACATCGATCTGTTGTAGAATTTTAGAACATGTTTTTTGCTCGCGTATCGTGTCATTTCTGGAAACCCAGAATCTACTCCGTAGGAATCAAAATGGATTCCGGAAACAGCGATCATGTGAGACCCAACTCGCTTTATTTGTTCATGAGACGCAGAAAATATTAGATACAGGCTCCCAGGTAGATGCCATTTTCCTTGACTTCCGGAAGGCGTTCGATACAGTTCCTCACTGTCGCTTTATAAACAAAGTAAGAGCCTACGGAATATCAGACCAGCTATGTGGCTGGATTGAAGAGTTCTTAGCAAACAGAACACAGCATGTTGTTCTCAATGGAGAGACGTCTACAGACGTTAAAGTAGCCTCTGGCGTGCCACAGGGGAGTGTAATGGGGCCATTGCTTTACACAATATATATATAAATGACCTAGTAGATAGTGTCGGAAGTTCCATGCGGCTTTTCGCGGATGATGCTGTAGTATACATAGAAGTTGCAGCATTAGAAAATTGCAGCGAAATGCAGGTAGATCTGCAGCAGATAGGCACTTGGTGCAGGGAGTGGCAACTGACCCTTAACATAGACAAATGTAATGTATTGCGAATACATATAAAGAAGGATCCTTTATTGTATGATTATATGATAGCGGAACAAACACTGGTAGCAGTTACTTCTGTAAAATATCTGAGAGTATGCGTACGGAACGATTTGAAGTGGAATGAACGTATAAAATTAATTGTTGGCAAGGCGGGTGCCAGGTTGAGATTCATTGGGAGAGTCCTTAGAAAATGTAGTCCATCAACAAAGGAGATGGCTTACAAAACACTCGTTCGACCTATACTTGAGTATTTGCTCATCAGGTCGGGTTGACAGAGGAGATAGAGAAGTTCCAAAGAAGAGTGGCGCGCTTCGTTACAGGGTTATTTGGTAAGCGTGATAGCGTTACGGAGATGTTTAGCAGACTCTGCAAGAGAGGCACTCTGCAATGAGGTGTAGCTTGCTGTCCAGGTTTCGAGAGGGTGCGTTTCTGGATGAGGTATCGAATATATTGCTTCCCCCTACTCATACCTGCCGAGGAGATCATGAATGTAAAATTAGAGAGATTCGAGCGCGCACGGAGGCTTTCCGGCAGTCGTTCTTCGCGCGAACCATACGCGACTGGAACAGGAAAGGGAGGTAATGACAGTGGCACGTAAAGTGCCCTCCGCCACACACCGTTGGGTGGCTTACAGAGTATAAATGTAGATGTAGATGAACCTCCCCATCATCTACATACTGCTTCCCGCAGAGTGGATACTTGATTGGTGACACAGACCAATCCAGGTGTAGACTACTCTCAGTCGGATAAACGTATAGAAAGTAATCTTCCGTGGCCTGTTGAATGAACCATCCAAATGCCACACGATAACATGATATATTGAAACCAGCTGGAACTAAAATGAAGGATGGACGGGTAGGTAGGTAGGTGAACCGAGCTTCTCCCGCACCCTGGTCAAATGACACTGTGCTACGTCACTCCCTTCTGCTAGCTGTCGTAACAGCGGAACACGCAGTTGTGTGGAGCTGCGCGGACTCAACGCGCAACGGCGCAGGCGGCTGCAAGGCGCCGTGGCGGTCGTGCCGCGCCAAGAGAAAGGCGAGGCCCGTGACGTCACGCGCTCCGAGTACCACGCCCTTACTGCCGCGCACTGTGTCCGCAACACAGCGTGATTTTCTATTGTTTTGCACCAAGCTGTCCGTATACCGGGCACAGCATGTCACAAGACACTACCACGGGGATTTGCTGAACAATCATCGACATCTCACAGCAAAAACACGCACCAACAAAAGTTTGTTGATTTCGAAATTCATGCCACAGGAAACAAAAAACTCTCTGAAGCATGGATTTACGAAACCTGTTAAAAATTCCAGAAGTAGCTCCACAAAATTTTTCTCTGGTTATCTTCTACTTATTGTGCATGGTCTCCGAAGTACTCTCCTCCACAGTTGATAAACCGCTCCCAACACCGTTTCCACTTCCGGAAGCAGTCCTCGTATGCGTCTTGCTGGATCATGCGGAGCGCCGTCTGCGATTTTTCTTTATCTCGTCTGTCGTTGCTAATCTATGTCCTTTCAACGGGGGTTTGAACTTTGGAAATAAAAAAAATAAAAAAATCTGCAGGGGCCAGGTCTGGAGAGTTCGTAGGATGAGGTAGTACAGTGATTTCATTTTTTGTGTAATAGTCACGCATCACGCGGGTGCGTTATCGTGGTGCAAGAGCCATGAACTGTCTCACCAAATTTCAGGCCGTTTCCTTCTCACATTTTCAAAATGGCTCTGAGCACTATGGGACTTAACTTCCAAGGTCATCAGTCCACTAGAACTTAGAACTACTTAAACCTAGCTAACCTAAGGACATCACACGCATCCATGCCCGAGGCGGGATTCGAACCTGCGACCGTACCCTCACATTTTCTCGCGGGCGTCGCAACTCATCACGATAGTACCATCGATTAACAGTTTGTCCCTGTCCCACGAATTCCCGAACTAATCCTTCAAAGTCAATGAAAACCACCAGCATGGCTTTGTCATTTTACCTGACCTCGCGAGCTTTTTTCGGTCTTGGAGAACCTTTCCCGACCCATCATGAGGATTAAACCTTGGTCTCAACATCATAACCGTAGATCCACGTCTCATCACCAGTTATGATTCTCTTCAGAAACACCTCGTTCTCACGTGTGCGGTCCAAAAGCTCATTACAGAGTGCGGGGCGGAGATCTTTCTGGTCTTGACTCGTGAACCGTGGGACGAACTTGGAGGCAACGCGATGCTCTATCAGGATTTCATGACATAATCCAGCTGAAATTTTGCATTCTGCAATCTCTCGGACAGTCAGTCTTCGATTGGTACGCACAATTTCATTGACCTTCTTGATAAGAGCGTCGTCAGTAGACGCCAAAGGGCGTCTTGAACGAGGGTCATCTTCAACTTCCGGCCATTTTTAAACTATGTGAACCATTCGTAACACTTAGTATGACTTAAGCACTCATCGCCGTAGGCTTCCTGCATCATTTGGTGTGTCTCTGTAAAGGTTTTCTTGGGTTTCGTTGGACATTTAATGCAGACGCGCTGCTCCTTTAATACTGCCATCCCGAAATTTGCGAACAGTCCGACACATCCTTCTACTCAATACAGCACTGAAGAATAACAAACAGATATAGAACAATGAAACTTCCAGCAGTTACATATTAAACACAGGAGTGCACAGAGATACCATCCGCATTTCGCTTCAACACACCATTGGCACGAAATGACGAATCATCCGGATTTTTTTGAGCTGACCTCGTACATTCGTTTTGAATGTACACATTCTAAACGAATATATATATATATATATATATATATATATATATATATATATATATATATATATATATATATATTCAGAACAATACGGCGACTAGACTGGTATGCAGGTAGGCAAAAGAAAGCGTGCAGTGTTTGCTTATTTCGTTTGCAAATACATTAAGAAACGCAACAACTGGTTAGTTCACGGCTGCAGTCACCCATAAAAACCAAAGCCTATGCGATGAGGCTTACAGTACCGCCTAATCTGTTCTTATTTTGTCGTAAGACAGTATGCAGGAACTTTCCTTACCTACAAGAAACGGAGCTTTGACTACCCAAGTCGTGCCGGAAGGTCTGTGGAGTGCGCATTTGGAATTCTAACGAATAAATGGAGACTGTTTCACAGGCATAATCAGTGTTAAGCTGGATTTACTGTTAGCATTATCCAGTATTGCTACTGCCTTTCCAGAGATGGTTTTAACTTTGGAGATACTTCAAGTATACAGAGGCTGTGTAATCTGGACAATGAAATCTCATCAACCCAAAGCAGATGTTCACTTAGCAATGGAAGTAACATTTTCACTGATTGCTTTATAGACAATGTTGGAAAAGTACCATGGCAAGACAAATCCATGTAAATGTAGTCGGTTACAATCGTAGTGAATCAATTTATCGCCTAGCCTGAAAGACTGTTCAATTTATTTCAGTTCATAAATACATGTAATTTCGCGTTTTATAGCTGCTATATAATAAAGCGTAGATTGCACTGAAGTTTCGAAAGAAATTTATTTTAAACTGTTATTAACTGTAGATTTGCTCATTCAGCTGAATGGGATCACGCCAGGGTGCAAAGCATTGCTCCTTAGCGCTATTTAAAGTTTTGAATGACCACATTAGAGCAAAAACGCCACCACTAGAAAGCAAACAAAATTCTTTTTAACAGTGATATTTACATCTTTTTTCTGTTGATCTCGGTCCGCAGGAAAATCATCACAAAACTGATCATTAGCATAGTTGAAACTATGCATCTCTGTTCTAATCCTTGAGCGACGCATCCCATATTTCGGGATATTTCTTCATCTCCATCTACATATACATCCACATGTAAGTACACACTCCGCGAGCCACCGTATGATGCGTGGCGTGAGGGACCCTGTACCACTCCTAGTCGTTCCCTATTTTATTCCACTAGCAAATAGAGCGAGGGATAAAGAACGGTCTAAATGCCTCAGTACGAGCCATAATTTCTGTAACATTTTCTTCATGGTCCTTACGCGGAATGTTAAGTTCCCGGCAGTAGAATCGTTCTGCAGTCAACCTCAAATGTCGGTTCTCTAAATTTTCTCAATAGTGCTCCTCGGAAAGAACGTCGCCTTCCCTCCAGTGATCCCATTTGAGTTCCCAATGAATCTCCACAGTACTTACCTATTGTTCGAACCTACCGGCGCGCCTCTGAATTGCTTCGATGTCTTCCTTTAATCAGACCTGGTGCGGGTACCAAACACTCGAACATTCCCAGAATGAGATTTTCACTCTGCAGCGGAGTGTGCACTGATATGAAACTTCCTGGCAAGTTAAAACTGTGTGCCGGGCCGAGACTCGAAGGCGGGACCTTTGCCTTTGCGGGCAAGTGCTCTACCATCTGAGCTACCCAAGCACGACTCACGACCCGTCCTCACAGCTTCAATTCTGCCAGTACCTCGTTTCCTACCTTCCAAACTTCACAGAAGCTGTTCTGCATACTTTGCAGAACTAGCACTCCTGGAAGAAAGGATATTGCGGAGACATGGCTTAGCCACAGCCTCGGGGATGTTTCCAGAATGAGGTTTTCACTCTGCAGCGGAGTGTGCGCTGATACGAAACTTCCTGGCAAGTTAAAACTGTGGTATTGGCAGAATTGAAGCTGTGCTTGGGTAGCTCAGATGGTAGAGCACTTGTCCGCAGCTCGTGGTCGTGCGGTAGCGTTCTCGCTTCCCACGCACGGGTTCCCGGGTTCGATTCCCGGCGGGGTCAGGGATTTTCTCTCCCTCGTGATGACTGGATGTTGTGTGCTGTCCTTAGGTTAGTTAGGTTTAAGTAGTTCTAAGTTATAGGGGACTGATGACCATGGATGTTCAGTCCCATAGTGCTCAGAGCCATTTTTGGTAGAGCACTTGCCCTCGAAAGGCAAAGGTTCCGAGTTCGAGTCTCGGCCCGGTACACAGTTTTAATTTGCCAGGAAGTTTCACTCGAACATTACTCGACAATGGGTCGTACTAGTATCCTGTGTACGGTCTTCTTTACAGACGAACCACACTTTCTTAAAATTCTCCCAATAAACCTAAGTCGACCATTCACCTTCTATATTAGAATCCTTACGTGTTCATTTCATTTCATACTGCTTTGCGACGTTACGCCTAGATTTTTAATCAGCGCTACCGTGTCAAGCAGCATACTACGAATACTATATTCTAACATTATTGGTTTGTTTTTCCTACTCATCTACATTACCTAACATTTTTCCCATTTAGATGTTGCTGCCAATCACCACACCAACTACGAATTTTGTCGAAGTCATCTTGTATCCCGCAGACTGCCGCTTACCCTCTCCGCCAGATCATTTAGATAGATAGTAAACATCAGCAGTCCTATCACGCTTCCCTGGGCACTCCTGAATATACTCTTGCCTCTGATGAACAAATTCCATGTTCAAAATGGCTGCATCCATGGTGGTCGGCGAATACAACTCTCTCGCGCGTTCCCGCCGCAATTTCGTAGCGACACCGACGCAGTATACGAGGATTCATTGTTTCACAAGCATTCCGAGATAATGAAGGTGCGAGCTCGCGACAATATTACGTTCGTAGAGTTTTTGTTTTGCATGGTGGTGTTACAGATGCTATGGGTTTATTTGTCAACTGTCATTTTTTGTTTGTAGTGCACTGTTGCTGTTTGAGTGTACACATTGCCATTTTGTCATTTGATGATAGTGAGTGGAGCTGTGGACGTTAGATACTGGAGTGCCAAGTGGAGAAATCGAAACATTTCCGATATATTCTGCTGTTCGAATTCAATAGAGGGGTGACAGCAGAGGAGAAAGCCAGAAACATTGGCGCCGTTTATGGGGATAATGCCATCAGACAGATGCACTCCGTCATCAGGCCACATGTGGCCTACCGGGACCATCCGACCGCCGTGTCATCCTCATCTGAGGATGCGGATAGGAGGGGCGTGTGGTCAGCAGACCGCTCTCCCAGTCGTTATGATGGTTTTCTGTGACCGGAGCCGCTAGTATTCGGTCGAGTAGCTCCTCAATTGGCATCACGAGGCTCAGTGTACCCCGAAAAATGGCAACGGCTCATGTCGGCCCGAATGGTCACCCATCCAAGTGCCGGCCACGCCCGACAGCGCTTAACTTCGGTGATCTGACGGGAACCGGTGTATCCACTGCGGCAATGCCGTTGCCCATCAGACAGAGCACGGCAAGAAATGGGTTCCTAAGGAGGACTGTTCCGACATCAGTGACTCTCCACATTCAGGAAGACCTTCGGGGATTGATGAAGATCGTTTCAACGCATTAATCCACAAAGACCCACGTCTGTACTCGAAAACCGGAAAATGTGATGAACTGCTATCATTCCACCATCGTACGACATGCGGTGGTGAAGGTTCAAAAATGGTTCAAATGGCTCTGGGCACTATGGGACTTAACATCTGAGGTCATCAGTCCCCTATAACTCAGAACTACTTAAACCTAAATAACCTAAGGACATCACACACATCCATGCGCGAGGCAGGATTCGAACCTGCGACCGTAGCGGTCTCGCGGTTCCAGACTGAAGCGCCTAGAACCACTCAGCCAGGTGAAGGTTCAAATGTGGGCGTATGGGTACCGCATACGCCAAGCCACAATCACAAAAATCAGCAAGTAGCCCATAAGTGTATCTCTGCTTGCTCGCCATCAATTGGCTCTTGGACAACACCGACCTTTCTTCTCCAGTATCGTTATTGGTGACGAGAAATTGTGTCTTTATGCTCAAGCAAGGAAAGCAAAACAATGGTTGAGCCCAAACAGAGCAGCAATTCTCCTACAAAGAGCTGCGCGCAATCAAAAAGTATAATGTTATGCATCTTGTGGAACAGCGAAGGTGTGGTGTACTTCCCCGAGGTGTAAAAATCACTGCTGATATTTATTGTCAACACCTGAGACAACTCGCAAACTCAATCCAAGAACGACTACTCCACGATAATGCCCTCTCGCATTCTGCCAGACTGACAAAGAAAGAAGAGTTGGGTTGGGATGTCACTCCGCGCTTACTTTATTCATCTGATATTGCGACCTCAGTTTTGACCTTTTCTCCTCTCTATCGAACATCTTTCAAGAACCGCCTTTCCGGGTGAAAATACTCTCCGAACATGTCTCGACGAGTTATTCGCCAAAAAATCACGTGATTATTACAGTCGCGGAATCGGAAAGTTCCGCAGCGTTCGCAGACTGTTGTAAATAGCAAAGGAGAGTTTGTTATTGATGACTTAAGTCTCTGTTAAGTGTACCTGTCGTGTTTATTAAACTTACGGAAAAACGCTACGAACCTGTGCACCAACACAATAAATCGTTCTTCTTCATCGAACCAGTGTGTCTTAAGCAGTTATCAGTTGTATCTGTAGGAGCGATTACTTAATATTACACTGAAAAAAAAAAAAATGGCTCTGAGCACTATGGGACTTAACATCTGAGGTCATCAGTCCCCTAGAACTTAGAACTACTTGAACCTAACTAACCTAAGGACATCACACACATCCATGCCCGAGGCAGGATTCGAACCTGCGACCGTAGCGGTCTCGCAGTTCCAGACTGTAGCGCTTAGAAGCACTCGGTCACCGTGGCCGGCATTACGCTGAAAGTTGATGTTTTTGGCTGTCATTGTTTTTCGGGCTGATTATAAGAGTAATATCTACTGCATGACGGAAGAGACGCAGATATTCAGGATTACGGCTACCACGATGACCTAACCTTGCCCTTGGGAAATAAATCAGTGGGTCAAAGCGGCAACCGCGATTCCGTATACTGGCAGCGAGAGGTGGACGGGAGTGGGCGGAAGTGGCGGCGGGGTTCACCGCGACGCCGCGTAATCTGTTTAATGTGGCTGACCCGCGTTTATTGCCGCGCGCCGGAGTCAGGTAATCGCTTTCGCGAATGCCAAAGTGCGCGCGCCGTCCGTTTTAACAGCGCGTCCGCTCGGCGCACGTTACGCGAGGAGACCGGGCCGGTAGGGTTCTGTCGGCGACAGAGTGGCACAGACGCATCCGCTGCCGTTGCCACCGATTGCGGTTGAGCTGTTGAACTCTGCAGCTTCCGGAGGCATCACGAGTGCCAATAAACATTTGGCCTCGGATGGGCAGATTTGTTCTGACGGTATGACAGCAAGTCTTTCCACAGAGGAAGCGAATCGCACGGACACGAATGTCTGCGCCCTCATCCACAAACCACAAACACACACACACACACACACACACACACACAGAGAGAGAGAGAGAGAGAGAGAGAGAGAGAGAGAGAGAGAGAGAGAGAGATATGGTGTCCTATAAACTGCGTCCAATGAAATTTGTACCCAGAAAAGATCGACGAAAGGTCCACCGATCCGCTTGTCCGAATTCTGCAACTTCCCTGGCGAGTAGAACAGCCGAAGGTTTTAACGTGCTGTTGTACCGTGTATTAACTACAGGTGAAGAGAACCGGGAATGGCCGAGCAAGAACTGTAATTTTTTGTTTATGTTAGGGATTGAAAAACCATGAAATCAAGATCGCCTTGGAACGTTTATTCCTTTGGTGGATTGCTAGTTTCGGCTTATAATCTAGCCATCTTCAGATCATAACACATTCTTGATTAGTATTGGTGCTAATGTGGCTTCACACATTGTTAAAATATTTCTTAAAATGACAACGTCCTTACATGACATGGTAAAAAGTAGCGTTTCATCGCTCGTGGCGAATTATTTGAACGATGATCATAAAGCAAAGGCATTATGCGGTTAAAACTTTTACTAAATTTTAAGAGCATAACGCATTTGTTTTATGGCCATCGTTCAATTACACAGCCCACGAACGATGAAAAGCTGTTTCTAACCATGTCATGTATGGATGTCGTCATTTTAAGAAAGATTGTAACGATCTGTGAAACCATAATGGCATCAGCACTAATCAGGAATATTTTGTGATCTGAAGATGGCTAGATTGTTAGCCGAAACTAGTAATCCATCCAAATAAGGATGTTTTCATGTGCGATCTTGACTTCATGGTTTTTCAGTCCCTAACATAAGCTAAAAATTTACACAAAATCTCCTGGTTGACAATGTCAACAAACTTGAAAGAACTGTAATGCCAAAACTTGTAGAATCAGAAATGATCATAAATTATTTCGTTTTCTATGTGATGCAATTATAATTTTTTTTGTATTGCCTTGAAACACTACAATGGGAAATATAAAAACAAAATTATTTTTTTCTAAAGATTCCGTTGTGGCGTAATATCGATGACACTGCGAAAGAGACTGATAAGTGTCTCTTTTGTTAGGTAAGAATGTAAAAGCCAACAAATAGATGTTTGTTTTATTCTTTGAGTTCCAAAGCCTGCATGAGTACTACAAAGGAGAACCAATCAAATGAAAACCGTTTCATCGTGAATTTAAAGCTAACCTGATACGCATCTTCATGTTGGAGCTACTAGCGCCACTCTTATGCGACTGGCGCAAAATTTGAACAGACGTCATCTTTCAGATGTAGAAACACGCCTACCAACTTCAGCTGATGTCGGACAAGTTCTTGGTGTCGCGATTTTTTCTCCGTCAGTGTAGATAAATTGCCTCTTTTACCTTTGACGTCAGTGGGCGAATTGCGCACAGGCAACCTGTCAGCCCCAGTGTACTATAGCTACTTCGCATCGCGTGTCATTCGTCAAGAGTGACACGTTTTCGACGTCACATCTAGGAGGCGGTCTGTTGTAATTCGACTCGGCAACGTACGTCAGGCCAGTACTGGCACGGCGTTAACACGAGTTGTTCGACGCGACGTGCGCGTAACTGCACCTGACTGTTCCGCATGACGTACGCAGCCGACAGCCATAACGAAACACGCGCGCCGACCCCCGCTGATCTGTTGGGGGGTCCGAATGAAGCGTTGACAGCGAGCATTGCGGCGCGTGAGTTACGACGCGTCAGTGGCGCCGCTCTGGTGGCCGTCGACTGCTGTCAGCGGCGCCAAAAATACGGCGTCGCAGCGCACCCGGGTATTACTTGCCGGGTATTTATCCTGCGGCGTTGCCGGCGGCCGGGACGCTATCAATCAGACGTCGCCCGTCGCCGAATCGGCGCAACGCGCCGGGCGCCGTGAAAAACTGCCCGGGTTCTCTTCCGTCTGGAGTCAGACACCTGTTCTCGTGAAACTAGCAGGCCGGAACAGCACGTTCAGCGGCCGGTCTGGTAAGCGGGAGAACACAGATTGCGTCACAGAACTTGTCACCCTTCCTGATTCACGCAGGGTATTGGAATGTGTGAGATTAAAATCTTCTTCGGTTTTAGGCCACGTCATATGTCTTCTAAACGATCGACGTTTGACCTCTCGGCTGGGATCTTCTTCAGTATGTTGTGGTGCCCCCTGTAGATCGAGCACTGTCAGTACCGCGTTCTCTAATAAAGGGGAGTTTTCCCATGCTTGTGGTGTAGGAGTGGGATTATTGGCTAAAAATAATGTGGTTACCATTGGTGGGCCACCGTCTTTAAGTAGTAAGTGAAATATTCCCGCTCCAGTGCCGAAGAAGGGTGCTATTGGCTAAATCTCTTGGGCTACCAATGGTGGGTGAACATCATTGTTTGGAAAGGAAAGTATCCCGCACTAATGCTGGAGGAGAATTATTGGTTAAAATTCCTCCTGCTGCTATTGGTGGGTGATTATCATTGGCTAGAAAAATGTCTCTAAGCACTATGGCATTTAATATCTGAGGTCATCAGTCCCCAAGGCTTAGAACTACTTACACCTAACTAACCTAAAGACATCACACACAACCATGCCCGAGGCAGGATTCGAACCTGCGACCGTAGTAGCCGCCTGGTTCCGGACTGAAGCGCCTAGAAACGCTAGGTCACCACAGCCGGCCATTGGCTAGAAGCGAAACGTGCAGAACATGAGGGGAAATATTTATTCAAAATATTATTCTCCGCAGAGGTAGCTCGCTCGCACGCCGTGGCCGCGTATTCACTTCCTTGATGGCGGGGACCACAATGTCGGAAGCCTACAGACACCCCCCCCCCCGCCCCCTATTGATTTTACACGCATTTTTTGAAATTTCAATCGCTTCTCCGATTTTTCTTCTATAAATGTTGGTTTCCTGAGCCGGCACACGTACGTTATTGAAATCGGTGTCAACGGCACAGCTATCATAACGTTCCACTACTGCCAATTTTATACTTTGTTTTAGCTGCGTCTGGCGTTCGTGTTCCTTAATATGTTCTTTAACTGTCATCCCCGTTTCGCCTATATGCGCTTTGCCGCAGCCATATGTCATTTCATAAACGCCCACAGCGTGGTGGCAATCAGGCGCAACCGTTTTCTCGAGGGAAAAGTGTTTTGTCTTGTTTCTAGTGAAAAACGTGGTTGGTTGGTTCATTTGGGGGGGGGGGGGGGGGGTGGAGAGCAAACAGCGAGGTCATCACGGAAAGTCTAATTCAGGATGGCCGGAAGCAGATTTGAACCGTCGTCCTCCCGAATCTAAATCCAGTGTGCTAACCACTGCGCCACCTCACTCGCTGAAGAAAGTGTTCTGAATACCATTTTTCCTTAGAATTCCGCTTATGCAGTCAACGACTCCAGAAACAAACAGTAACTTAACAGAGTAAGAAGGTCGTTCCTCGTCATTCCTATCAGCATAATTAATATTTCGCTTAAAAGCCCTGCCTATGGACAAACTGTCATAGCCATTGATCATCATTGTCTTATTTAAAAAAACCGACTCCGATTCCAAGCTGATACGGAAGGCACGCGATGACATTTATCGTTGCCATTGCTCTGCTTTGTATCAACGCTGCTAGCACTGTAGCACTGTTGTGAGTTACTCGTCGACTAAGAAATTCAACTACGCCCAGTACTCTTATGCTGTGATCACCATTGGGTACCTCCAGCCATAAACAGCTAATACTGCGGTTGAGTAGTAGACAAAATGTGGGGCGTCGAATGACGTAAAAATCATTGGCCTTTTGTGACCTTTTGCTTCCAAGAGCAAATAAAGAAATTGAAAAGCATACAACATTTATTCGTAAATCATAAAGCACAGACAAAAATTTTACAAGCATATTAAAAGAATGAAACCAACCAGATGAACTAGACAAATTGTGGACTGTTGCTGCCCATTGAAGCATAAAGCTGGAACTACCGAGAAAGAAGCATGAACAAAAGTTCATAAACAAGACAAGAAAATTTTTAAGCAGAGAATTCACGACTGGACAGTTGACTTGGCAGAAGAAACCACGAATAATGCAGAGCACTGTATACCATGGAATGTAACCACGAGACACCAGATGGTCTTACTACAAAAATCGTTCATAGTGTTCGTAAGTTAAAACTGCAGTTCTTGCCACAATAGTGCTGAAATGTTTCCGTAGCAATTATCTAACAAAAAACGAAGTATGAAAACTATAAAACCTAATTTTTTCGTTGTGAATATGCTTCGATTTTCGGTAAATGAAGTATCATTGCAACTTGTAACTTATGACCAAATCAGAGGAAATGGAGATTCTGGCATCCACAGAAGATGCCTTTAATATAAAAGGCGAAACGTGTCGAGCATGTAAATGCAGCAAGCAGAAGACGTTTGAAGGTGAAAATGTTCACAAATTTTACCAGTGAAATGACATCCAAACAATAATGGATTGTTACGGTCTGATACTGACAAAGTATAAACGCCAATAGTTTTTCCCAGCTGCTACGAGATTTCAGCTTAGAACCTTCTATTCATCGAGCTACGCCTGACACGAAAACTCCTAAAAGCTTCCTAGACGATGTACCTCGAAAACAAACTGTATACTGCCACCGACTAGAGGGATTGTTAATGGCTATTTTCTCTGCAGAGCTGTTGTTACCTGAGTGACTAGTGCTAGAAGATAAACCAACACAATAACGGGGACGACTGCCGAGAAACACTTGTGCCCTGCACGAAGTTTTATGAGAGCGTCATATTTTACAACAACGCATTCTCCAATATTGCGCTGTTTGTGTTTACGTGTTTGCTCGTAGCGTGACATGTAAATCTAAATTTTGCTTGCGGCCAGCGGTTACAAAATGCACTTTAAATTGATGGAACCATCTACACAGAAATAATTGTTTCACTTTCAAACGTTGCAGTAATTAACAATTAATTTATTCATTAATTACACGCTGCCGCAGCGTGTTGCAGACTGCATAACATGGCTGTGCGGTTTCCACTGACTTGGTCGACCGCCTACATGTTTAACGCCAATTACATTTCCACAGGAAGTTTTGATCATCAAAGCAACCGCGGTAGGTATTGTTGCTGCAATTCGAAAAAGTAGTGATATTAAGAATCAGACCGCACACTTCAGTTTTTAGCGTTTGAAGCGCTAGGGGAAATGGAAAGCATTCCTCTCAATACCGAAAATGTTGTTGTCTGTAATTTTCTGAGAATAGTAAATTAGAGATGAAAAATTGTTTTATATATTCAGAATGAAGTGACTACCTTAGTTATCAGCACAAACAGATCCCAAAAGCAACTTATTTTCGGTCTGTTGTTGCCAATTTAACATCTAGAACAACATAGTCAGTGACTAAATATTTGCTAAATCCTGCAAATGCTAAAAAAAGAAATCAGCAGTAGAAGAAATCATCCCGTTTCTGTATCGGTCGATCTCTCGGCATTGCGATTACAGTCACGAACAGAACTTTGAGCCGTGAATTAACAATACATCAACAGACAAATCGTTGTTCGCAAACCAGGAAAAATAAAACGATAAATATTCTAGCTTGTCCTGTGAACGAGTCCTTGTCGTTTTACCAGTCACTGCTAAAATTCTTGAAGACTGAACTGATGAAAAAGTACCTGTGTCTGACACTTCATTGGCGTATCACGCACACGATTGACTTCCAGATGGAATAGTCGGAACTCCAGGTTACGTTATAAGTGTACCGTATCCCCCGCATTCTTCAAGTATTCAGACACAGTTATCGTGTGGTTTCCTAGGAGATGTGAATCACAATGGTCCAACTAACGATAAACGAAGGAATGGGAAATACAAGTAAAGTCGAAACATCGTTCCATAAAATTTCGGACGTGCAGCCGCATAAATTCAGCTTGTTCCTCTAATATTTCGGCTGAATACCGTCCAGCCATCTTCAGAGTGAGCCGAGGTGACTGACGCTCCAGCACTTTCTCCCTCCTTTTAAATTCGAGGACCGAACCACTGCATACGCATTAGAAGAAGAAGAAGCTGAATTTATGCGTCTGCGCGCCCGAAATTTTTACGGAAGCGTCTTCACGCCGCGGAAACATGAAGATGCACATAAAGTCGAAATAGATTTTTTTTTCTTTGGGAACCTCAAGGATTGTTTTACGACTATAGCGTAAAATTTGAGTTGCTGACAACGATAGAGTAAAGCGAAACAATGAAACACGTAGGCAACATCTACATTTAAATGACTATTCAGCAATTCACACGTAAGCGCTTCACAGAGGGTTCAAAGAACCACCGTCAGTCTGTATCTTGACCATATCACTCAAGGGAAACAGAAACAAAAAAATCTTTCCGTGAGAGTTCTGACGTCTCTTATTTTATTAAGATGCTCATTTCTTCATTCTAGGTAGGACTTAACAGAATATTTCCACATTCGCCAGTGAAAATTGGTGATTGAAATTTCGTGAAAAGAAAAGACCTCGCCGCAACTAAAAAATGCCTTTTCAATACAATAAACTTTACCAACAGCCGTGGCGGCCGAAATGGCCGTGCGGTTAAAGGCGCTGCAGTCTGGAACCGCAAGACCGCTACGGTCGGAGGTTCGAATCCTGCCTCGGGCATGGATGTTTGTGATGTCCTTAGGTTAGTTAGGTTTAACTAGTTCTAAGTTCTAGGGGACTAATGACCTCAGTAGTTGAGTCCCATAGTGCTCAGAGCCATTTTTTGAACCAACAGCCGTACACTTCAAGATATTTTATTTTATTCCGAAAGCAACCAGTTTCGGCAATTCCTTTTGCCTTCTTCAGGCCCCATACGGTTTTTTGAAATCAACGAGCTTATCGTATGGAGCCATAAAACTGGATATCGTGAATTCCAATCGTTGTGCAGTTCAAAAAATGGTTCAAATGGCTCTGAGCACTATGGGACTCAACATCTTAGGTCATAAGTCCCCTAGAACTTAGAACTACTTAAACCTAACTAACCTAAGGACATCACACACACCCATGCCCGAGGCAGGATTCGAACCTGCGACCGTAGCAGTCCCGCGGTTCCGGACTGCAGCGCCAGAACCGCTAGACCACCGCGGCCGGCCGTTGTGCAGTTAATTCATACGAAAGCGTAACAGCTGTATATGAAAGCCTATGGTGTCTGAAAGACGGCAAAATGAATTGCCGAAACTGGTTGCTTTCAGAATAAAATAAAATTTCTTAAATTGTACGGGTGTTGGTCAAGTTTATTGAATTGAAAAGTAGGTACCAGCAGATGTCCCCTGGCCGTAATGGACCAAAAGAAATTAAAAAATACCTTTGTTTTAATGGTTTCCACTCCCACTCGCGTATCATATCCACAATACTATCTCCCCTTCTCCGTGATAATACAAAGCGAACTGCCCTTATTTGAAATTTTTCGGCGTCCTCCGTCAATCCTGTCTGGTAAGGATCCCATAGCGCGCAGCAATACGGTCATGTCCCTTATATGGCGGGAGGAGGGAACATGTAACGCGCACAGGAACATGTCGAAACATGATAGTTTTGGCGGACCTGGTGTTACAGTGTGAGGAAGCATAATGTTGCAAGGGCGTACTGATAGCCTTATCTTTGTGTATGTGTGAAATCTTATGGGACTTAACAGCTAAGGTCATCAGCCCTTAAGCTTACACACTACTTAACCTAAATTATCCTAAGGACAAATAGACACGCCCATGCCCGATGGAGGACTCGAACCTCCGCCGGGACCAGCCGCACAGTCCATGACTGCAACGCAACCTTATCTTTGAACACTGTAAACTCAACGTTGTTGTGCCATCATACTCCTTCCTTCCTCACGTGCGCCATATCGACTCTCACTTCATTTTTACGGATGACAAAGTGCGACCGCGTCGAATTCCGCAGGTGAAGCCCTTGGAATATTTGGCGAATGGACTGGCCACCCCGTTCTTCCGACTTACATCCCATCGAGCAGAACGTCCACATGCACCAGTTACCATGAAGCATTTGTCAACCGCGCTGCTGGAAGAATGGAAGGCCCTACAGCAAAACTGCTTAGGAAACTAGTGGTCAGCATGGAAGCAGGTTCCAGAGCATGCACTGCCTTCCATGTTGATCACACATCCTATTAAGAACCGTACAAAGGCGTTTGCAGTGTCCAGGGGACCATCATAAATTCCGGTGACTTCGGTGTAATTATTGTCTCTGAATAAAAGTGTCTTTTCTGTTCTTCTCATTGCGTATTTCCTCCAGCTATCTTTTGTACTATAATAAAGCAGTTATTTGTATGTATCGTCCAAGTTTCATCGAGGTATATTACCTGTCAGTGACAGATCATGCGAAATCTTCGTACATTCATATATAAACTGGATGAAGGTGGGACACAGCTGGTACAATTTTTATTAAAATGCAACTCCTCCAGCTGTACTACAGATTTTTTATTTACTTCGCTACTAGTTTCGGCATTGCGTCAACGCCGTCTTCAGGCCCGTCAACTTTGCTGAAATCAGTTGTGTGTGGCTCAGTTACTGCCTGCCATCCATGTGGAGCATGTGTTGATCTCACCGCGGACTTCTAGACTGTGCCACACACAACTGATTTCAGCCAAGTGTACGGGCCTGAAGATGGCGTTGACGCAATGTCGAAACTAGTAGCAAAGTAAATAAAAAAAATCTTAAGTACAGCTGGAGGAGTTGCATTTTTAATAAAAAGATCATGCAAAAGTTCCTGCAAGGCTTTGAGTTTCAGTGTCGGAGACTGTAGAGACCATTGTTAGGAGGTGTACGGTTGATTGGTTGATTTGGGGGAGAGGACTAAATACGAGGTCATCGGTCCCATCGGATTAGGGGAAGATGAGGAAGGAACTAAGCAGTGCCCTTTCAAAGGAACCATCCCGGCATTTGCCTGAAGCGATTTAGGGAAACCACGGAAAACCTACATCAGGATGGTCGGACACGTGTCTGAACCGTCGTCCTCCCTAATGCGAGTCCACTGTGCTAAACACCGCGCCGCCTCGCTCGGTGGAGGAGTACATTAACGGACGCTACGTGTATCTGCATTTGCCTTCAGCGGTTTAGAGAAACCACTGAAAACCTGACTGTGGGTGACCGGTAGGTACTTGAGCCTCCGCAACCTCGCACGGTTCCTCCTGCTTTGGATACGGGAGGCGTCTTGCTAATTACACGTCGTTTCGGCAGCAGACGCAAGAAGCAATTGTTAAATTATGTTAGTGATTCCTAACGGGTAAAAGGACAAAACGCCACTGCTATATTACGGGCGAACTGCTACATCAAAGCGCTAGTATGAAACTTCCTGGCAGATTAAAACTGTGTGCATGACCGAGACTCGAACTCGGGACCTTTGCCTTTTGCGGGCAAGTGCTCCAACATCTGAGCTACCCAAGCACGACTCACGCCCCGTCCTCACAGCTTTACTCCTGCCAGTATCTCGTCTCCTACCTTCCAAACTTTAGAGCACTTGCCCGCGAAAGGCAAAGGTCCCGAGATCGAGTCTCGGTCCGGCACACAGTTTTAATCTGCCAGGAAGTTTCATATCAGTGCACACTCCGCTACAGAGTGAAAATCTCATTCTGGAAAGCGCTACTAGTTCGGCATTTTAGCCAGTCTTAATCAGACTTACCGCTAACAGGTAGTCGTCTGTACTAGGAGGTGCGTGTTAATGGACTCTTCGTTTCGACCCAATGCGTATCACACACCTTGCTTTAATGGAACGGGAAGCGAGGTTGCAACGTTCCTCTCAATATTGCAACGTTCCTCTCAATACACAGCACCAACGCTGACGTCCTCTGAGAATACAGCAGTTGCAGCGCCGGATAAAAAAAAAAATGCGTGTGGGAAAGTCGCCAGCCGCGCAGAAACAGAGGGTCGCCAGATGCGCGCGTGACTCACGCACTGCCGTAGGCGCGACAATGCACCCGCCGAAGGCGGCGCCGTGGGGGAGTAATTTATACGCCGGCAGCGGCTCTAAACGGGATTAACGGCGGATTGGAATCAACACCCCCCCCAACCGCAGATGGCCTGGAGAAACATTGAGTCGGCAAGCCTGCAAGGAGAGAGGGAGAGGGGGCGGCAGCGGATCGGGTTTCCAGCTAAGGGTCCATGATTGACCGTTTATGTGGGAACTCGGCAACGTTACTAATCTCCCTTCTGGCTGCGCAAGTGTATGCGAGCGCCCGTTGCGGCCCGGGACAATGGCAGCTCGTTTAGTTAAGTCGGTGCAGTCGCGTGCGATATTTGATGATCGATACGACGACGCCCGGCGTCGCGATGCCACCCTCTCCCCCACCCCTTTACTCCACCCCTTATTCCTCCTGCCGTCCCCGACCGCGAACCCTCCTACGCGAGAATTCCGTCTCCGCTGAGCGTTTATCTTCCCCACGCCTCCTCCTGCCTTTCCACACCGGTTTGTCACCGCCCGCGACGAGGAAATCGTCGCTGATCGGATACTGCCGGTCGTCTTCCGCTAGGGGAAACCCCCAGCCGGTGGTTACATCAGTGGAGTATTACAACCTGCGCTGAATTAAACTTTATTGATCGTGATGAGCGCGAAAATAAACAAAGACTTTCGTCTCCGAGACGACGCTCTGTTTCCGTCCTCCTCACATTTGATCAGCTCCGCAGAGGTACTATTCTAAAACAAAAAAAAAGACAAACCACAAGTAATTATGCGAATGGGAAGGTTCAAATGGTTCAAATGGCTCTGAGCACTATCGGACTGAATCTCTGAGGTCATCAGTCTCCTAGAACTTACAAGGAAACCTCCCCATCGTACCCCCCTCAGATTTAGTTATAAGTTGGCAAAGTTGGCCTTGAAAAACTGAACACAGATCAATCGAGACAACAAGAAGAAGTTGTGCGGAACTATCAAAAAATAAGCAAAATATACAAACTGACTAGTCCATGTGTATGATATCCAACATCAAGGGTAATGTGAGCTCAGGAGCGCCGTGGTACTGTGGTTAGCGTGAGCAGCTGCGGAACGAGAGGTCTTTGGTTCATGACTTCCCTCGAGTGAAAAGTTTAATTTTTAATTTTCAGTTTATGTGACAAACTCTTATGTTTTCATCACTTTTTTGGGAGTGATTATCACATCCACAAGAAAACCTAAATCGGGCAAGGTAGAAGAATCTTTTTACCCATTCGTCAAGTGTACAAGTTAGGTGGGTCGACAACATATTCCTGTCATGTGACGCACATGCTGTCACCAGTGTCGTATAGAATATATCAGACGTGTTTTCCTGTGGAGGAATCGGTTGACCTATGACCTTGCGATCAAATTTTTTCAGTTCCCATTGGAGAGGCACGTCCTTTCGTCTACTAATCGCACGGTTTTGCGGTGCGGTCACAAAACACAGACACTAAACTTATTACAGTGAACAGAGACGTCAATGAACGAACGGAAAGAACATAACTTTGCGAAAATAAAGAAAGTAAACTTCTCACTCGAGGGAAGATTTCAACCAAGGACCTCTCTTTCCGCAGCTACTCACGCTAACCACGGGACCACGGCCGCTCCTAAGCTCACATTATCCTTGATATTGCCTATCTTGCGCATGGACTACTCAGTTTGTATATTTTGCTTAATTTTTCATAGTTCCACACAACTTCTTCCTGTTTTCTCGATTGATCTGTGTTCAGTTTTTCAAGGCCTATCCACTGTGCCAACTTATAACTGAATCTGAGGGGGGTGCGATGGGAAGTTCCCTTGTTAGAACTACTTAAACTAGCTAACATAAGGACATCGCACACATCCACGCCCGAGGCAGGATTCGAACCTGCGATCGTAGCAGTCACGCGGTTCCGGACTGCAGCGCCTAGAACCGCTCGGCCACCGCGGCCGGCACTCCTCGTCAGTAACGGCAATTGAACCCGCGTCCTTCGCATGTAAGCCATCTACGCTGATCTCTTACCTACGAAGGCCGACTGTAGACATGGCTGCAGGAATAAAACTATAGGGGCAGAAAAAAATTATTACTTTGGGTGCATTAGCTATGTACAGGTACGCCGGTATTTTCTTCTGTACATACTGTAGTCGCAACTGTTTCACCGTGTCTGTCATCTTCTGCACACTACGATAAAAGGGAACTATTTGTTTGTAAAGTAATATTCCTCGCCAAGTGATGTGTTTAGCAAACAGAGAATGGGACGAGGGTCTGGAGTGGCTAACACGAGAAGATAAAGGACATTCACTTGACACATCTACATTTACATCTATATGGATACTCTGCAAATCACATTCAAGTGCCTGGCAGAGGGTTCATCGAACCACCTTCACAACTCTCTATTGTTCCAATCTCGTACAGCGCGCGGAAAGAATGAACACATATATCTTTCCGTACGAGCTCTGATTTCCCTTATTTTTTCGTGGTGATCGTTCCTCGCTATGTAAGTCGGTGTCAACAAAATATTTTCGCATTTGGAGGACAAAGCTGGTGATTGGAATTTAGTGAGAAGATTACGTCGCAACGAAAAACGCCTTTCTAATGATTTCCAGCCCAAATCCTGTATCATTTCTGTGACACTCCCTCCCATATTTCGCGATAATGCAAAACGTGCTGCCTTTCTTTGAACTTTTTCGATGTACTCCGTCAGTCCTATCTGGTAAGCATCCCACACCGCGCAGCAGCATTCTAAAGGGGCACGGACAAGCGTAGTGTAGGCAGTCTCCTTAGTAGGTCTGTTACATTTTCTAAGTGTCCCCAGTAAAATGCAGTCTCTGGTTAGCCTTCCCCACAACTTTTCTGTGTGTTCCTTCCAACTTAAGTTGTTCGTAATTGTAATACCTAGGTATTTAGTTGAATTTACGGCTTTTAGATTAAACTGATTTATCATGTAACCGAAGTTTAACGAGTTCCTTTTACAGGGTGTTTCAAAAATGACCGGTATATTTGAAACGGCAATAAAAACTAAACGAGCAGCGATAGAAATACACCGTTTGTTGCAATATGCTTGGGACAACAGTACATTTTCAGGCGGACAAACTTTCGAAATTACAGTAGTTACAATTTTCAACAACAGATGGCGCTGCAAGTGATGTGAAAGATATAGAAGACAACGCAGTCTGTGGGTGCGCCATTCTGTACGTCGTCTTTCTGCTGTAAGCGTGTGCTGTTCACAACGTGCAAGTGTGCTGTAGACAACATGGTTTATTCCTTAGAACAGAGGATTTTTCTGGTGTTGGAATTCCACCGCCTAGAACACAGTGTTGTTGCAACAATACGAAGTTTTCAACGGAGGTTTAATGTAACCAAAGAACCGAAAAGCGATACAATAAAGGATCTGTTTGAAAAATTTCAACGGACTGGGAACGTGACCGTGCTGGAAAGGTGGGGCGACCGCGTACGGCAACCACAGAGGGCAACGCGCAGCTAGTGCAGCAGGTGATCCAACAGCGGCCTCGGGTTTCCGTTCGCCGTGTTGCAGCTGCGGTCCAAATGACGCCAACGTCCACGTATCGTCTCATGCGCCAGAGTTTACACCTCTATCCATACAAAATTCAAACGCGGCAACCCCTCAGCGCCGCTACCATTGCTGCACGAGAGACATTCGCTAACGATATAGTGCACAGGATTGATGACGGCGATATGCATGTGGGCAGCATTTGGTTTACTGACGAAGCTTATTTTTACCTGGACGGCTTCGTCAATAAACAGAACTGGCGCAGATGGGGAACCGAAAAGCCCCATGTTGCAGTCCCGTCGTCCCTTCATCCTCAAAAAGTACTGGTCTGGGCCGCCATTTCTTCCAAAGGAATAATTGGCCCATTTTTCAGATCCGAAACGATTACTGCATCACGCTATCTGGACATTCTTCGTGAATTTGTGGCGGTACAAACTGCCTTAGACGACACTGCGAACACCTCGTGGTTTATGCAAGATGGTGCCCGGCCACATCGCACGGCCGACGTCTTTAATTTCCTGAATGAATATTTCGATGATCGTGTGATTGCTTTGGGCTATCCGAAACATACAGCAGGCGGCGTGGATTGGCCTCCCTATTCGCCAGACATGAACCCCTGTGACTTCTTTCTGTGGGGACACTTGAAAGACCAGGTGTACCGCCAGAATCCAGAAACAATTGAACAGCTGAAGCAGTACATCTCATCTGCATGTGAAGCCATTCCGCCAGACACGTTGTCAAAGGTTTCGGGTAATTTCATTCAGAGACTACGCCATATTATTGCTACGCATGGTGGATATGTGGAAAATATCGTACTATAGTGTTTCCCAGACCGCAGCGCCATCTGTTGTTGAAAATTGTAACTACTGTAATTTCGAAAGTTTGTCTGCCTGAAAATGTACCGTTGTCCCAAGCATATTGCAACAAACGGTGTATTTCTATCGCTGCTCGTTTAGTTTTTATTGAAGTTTCAAATATACCGGTCATTTTTGAAACACCCTGTAGCACTCACGTGGATGAACTCACACTTTTCGTTATTTAAGGTCAACTGCCACTATTCGCACCATTCAGATATCTTTTCTAAATCATTTTGCAGTTTCTTATGATCTTCTGATGATTTTATTAGTCGATAAACGACAGCGTCATCTGCAAACAACGGAAGACGGCTGCTCAGATTGTCTCCCAAATCGTTTATATAGATAAGGAACAGCAAAGGGCTTATAGCACTAACTTAGGGAACGCCAGAAAACACTTCTGTTTTACTCGATGACTTTCCGTCAATTACACAGACATTGATGATTATGTTTCTGCCCGTAATGCAGGTCCATACATACAAGTTCAGCGGGCTCAAATCCTCCCGGTTTTCCGCGATGCTTTTCGTAGCTGCGAATGGTACATTTATCTTGATGTCGTCAATTATCTGTTACGTTCTTTCTCTGGTCCTCTTTTTAGTCACAATCCCCTCTGATGCATTCTTTATTACGCGTTCTCATCCAAAGTTCTACCCAATTACTTATCCTCCTTTTGACCCCAGAATTTGTCTTCTTTCAACCACCCTGTGTAGCAATACCTCACGCGTTTATCTTTCTTTCGACTTCGCACCTGATATTGAAGTCGCCTGAAATGAATGGTTATTTCGGAAAACCAAAATCAAGTTGGCTGGACGTGGTAACAGTCATAATTCTCACTGTATGCACAACAATATCTATATTCAGATAGTTTCATCAAGTTAAAGTAACAAGAATCTCCGCTAAGTAGGTACCCCTAAAGGTAAGTAATGTGCCTCCATAAAAGTTTTCCTCTTGGTCTTGAAAATACTATATGGAGTTAATTATCATTGCTTTATAGCACACATTAAGAGATCGTCTCTGTCTTGCATTCAGCAAATAGCTTTTCCACTTAAAGAAGAGCGTATCAATAACTCATCTCAAGAAAATTAGACTTACATGGACGTTCAAAAAAATTAGATGTACTGCGACGTTCAAGAACACTTTATTAGATACGGGCATGTTCCGTACGTGTGGCGTTGGACAAATAAATGTATTCAGTCAGATTAACGGCTGCAACAGAAATACGTTGGCTAGTTTAAGCTCCATTTTGACTAATAACAAGTTGCCAGCGAAGCTTTTATTTATTCCTGGAGCGGCGTGTAATTCATGAAATCATGAAACCCCTAATAAGATTAAAACACACAGATCTGGTGGGGCCTTTGAGGTGCCAGTGTTTGTCACAGTTTAACGCGGCTTTCGCTTATGCGAGGTTGCACAGTAATTGTTCCACACACTGAGAAATGCACGGAACGTGCATAACGCATACTTGCGGCATAACATTAATTATGACAAATATTCACCACATCCTTCCTTTTCGCTACGTAACTGTGCCGTAATGCAGCCTGCTTCTCTATTCCTTCCGTTCTCCAACTTAACGACTGATTTGCAACTGATACCACAGCTGTTCTACCTGTGTACTAGTAGCGCCATTGAGATATACAGTGTTACTTCCGCAGGCGTATATGTTGGGGAAATGTCGCTTGTGTAAGGTCGTACCTTTCTCGTAACTGCTGCTCGGTGCCGCATTTGACAAAATAGGAACGACAAGACAGAACGAAGTGAATGTATTTCAGCATATGTGTTATCTCGCCTGCCACATATTAACCTCACCTGTACCTTTCTATTGGTTTCTAATTGATTTTGTCCACTGCTGTCCATTCGAAGAGTCACGAACTGCAAAAATATTTCTCACACACATCAGCAACAGATGACGTGGTATTAACATCTTGTTCTGTTTAACAGGACAAAAAATTATCTGAAGCGGGGCATGGGTGTCCGAAACCTTCCACGATGTGAATGAACAGCACCAATAAAACGTGCTCCTGGTATGTTACACGGGCCAGGGAAGTAAGGCGACGGTTGTACAAAAAATGGTTCAAATGGCTTTAAGCACTATGGGACTTAACATCTGAGGTCATCAGTCCCCTAGAACTTAGAACTACGTAAACCTAACCAACCTACGGACATCACACACTTCCATGCCCGAGGCAGGATTCGAACCTGCGACCGTAGCAGGCGTACGGTTCCGGACTGAAGCGCCTAGAACCGCTCGGCCCCAGCGGCCGGCTCGACGGTTTTACAGCACCTTTTAATGGAAGCACATGATTAATATTTCTTTCTGAAGGCGAAAGCGGAAACATTTACCTGCACAAACGTGCATACATTAATCAGAAAGACACAGTTCCTCACATTCACGAAACGACTAAAGCCAGTACGTCTGATACCAAATGCTCACCTGAAAAAGTAGAACGTGCTTGAGCGGTCAGATGTGTACATGGTAACAAAAGTGTAGGTCTTGTATACGACATGAAAAATTGCTTTTTCTATCCTAGTATATCTAAATTTTTACATTTAGGTGTTTATTTTACATTGCTTTGCCAAAGTACACCCTTTTGTAAGAATGCTCACTTCATAAGTCTTGTTGGAGTCAGCTCCTGTTGATGTTCACTCCTCGTTAACGAAATGAATTTGAGTTTTTCAATCGCTCGTGTTCTGCAAAACACAGTGTATTTATTTTTTATTGTTAACCTTTTTTAATTTTCCGCTCACCAGGAACTGCATTAATTGTGAAGATGGAATTGTATAATGAAGATTATACACTGACAGAACATTATGATCACTGCCCACCGCGACGGGGTAACAAAAGTATGTATGCGGAGCAGAACGGACGGGGGATTAGCCGGCCGGAGTGGCCGTGCGGTTCTGGGCGCTACAGTCTGGAGCAGAGCGACCGCTCCGGTCGCAGGTTCGAATCCTGCCTCGGGCATGGATTTGTGTGATGTCCTTAGGTTAGTAAGGTTTAATTAAGGTTTAAGTTCGAGGGGACTTATGACCACAGCAGTTGAGTCCCATAGTGCTCAGAGCCATTTGAACCATTTTGAGTACCTCGAAAACGGCGAAGATGGTCGAATGTTCACTTGTCACTGTCGTGAACATCTGCGTAGAGAGGTAGGACAGTAAAATTACCCCAAGTCGCTAAATGGTTGGACGTCCATGACGCTTCACTTGGGGTTCGGAGGCTTGTCTGCTCTGTAAAGTAGAATAGATGTAATCTGTGGCATCTCTGCCAAAAGAGCACAATGCTGGTTCACGCACAAGTGTTTCGGTGCTCACTATTCATCGTACATTGTTGAACATGGAGCTCCCCAGCAGACCACCTCTACGTGTTCACATGTTGCCCCAACGACATCGTCAATTACGATTGCAGTGGGCACGCTACCATCGGTATCCGACCATCGATCAATGGAAACGTGTCGGCTCTTAGGTTGAATGACATGTTTGCTGCACTATGTCGATGGTCGTCTCCACAAACGCCGCCCGAGGTCATGTGCGGTTGGAAACGTGCAGCATGTCACGGACGTTGGCCGGTGGGACCAGTATTATGCTATGGGGAACATTCTCCTGCGCTTCCACGGGTCCTTTGGTAGTAATCGAAGGCACGCTGACAGCTGCGAACCACTTACATCCCTTCATGCTTGATACCTTTCCCGACAGCGATGTGTCTTTCAGAAATATAATTATCCGTGTCTCGGAACCAGAACCGTGCTACAGTGGTTTGAGGGGCATTATAGTGAACTCACGCCGATGTCTCGAAGGCCTAATTCGCCTGATGCAGATCGTATGGAAGCCATCAGGGTCGCGATCGGGCGCCATCAGCGCGTACCGTTATTTACCCAATTACATGACCTGTGCTTAGACGTCTAATACTACATACCTCCACAAACCTACCAACGAACTGTCGGATCCCTGATTCGCAGAATCAGTGATGTATTTTGTGCCAAAGACGGACAAATAAGCTATTAAGCAGGTAAGTGGCCATAATGTTTTGGCTCATCAGTGTTCGTTAGTGTCGAAACATGACTGGGAAAACAAAAGAAAAAACACTGTGTCTTGTAGGAGTCTTAGAACTTCATATTTTGTGAACGTCATATCCAACTCGCAAAGACGGAAAAATCCCAAAAGAGCTTGCAATCCCAGCAAGATGAATAAATGTAATTACATTTTTACTCCACAATAAGTCGCCGGAAAACACGGGTCTCTTATACCAAAATACCCAGAAATTATCCTGAACAACATCCGAAATATTCTTTCTGCATAGGAACAACAGATGGGTGAAGTCTTTACCTGCGCTTCCTGGGACCTTGCGGAGACTGCACACAAGTCACATTTTTGGAGCTCTTTTTTTTAAATTTTATTTTAGACTCGCAGCCACATGTGTGGGTAAGACTGTGCACAAGGAACGTGTGTGGTTAGGGCCCCATTTAACGGGTGGTAACCTTAGGGGTGGGAACGGCTGGGGCGGAAGCGAGCCACCTGAAACCTGCGGGCGAGGGGATTCCTTGCCCGCCCGCGACGTTAACACAGCCGAGGCAACTTTGGGGGCGTCCTCCCAAACTGTCCTGCAGTCTCCGGCAGTCGACGTCTTCGGTAATGCCGTAGTCACCAGTGCATTACATAACTGAAAAAAGACTGCATCGACATCGTTTCTTGATGTGGCCCTCAGTTCGATGACTGGTTTACACTAGCTCTCCATTCTTCTCTATATTGTGCAAGCCTCTTTATCTCCGAATAACTACTACAACTTACTTTCCTCTGAATCTGCTTACAGGATTCGTCTCTTGGTCTCCCTGTACAAAATTTTTTTTTCTACTAGTCAGGTTGTGTCGCAATTTCTTTTTTTTTCCCCAATTCTATTCAGTACCTCCTCATTAGTTAGGCGATCTACGCATTAGATATAAAGGATCGATATAAGCGTACCATAGATTTCTTCACATTGCTTTTCAATACGAAACGGGAAACTAAGAACTGTCAACATAATCTTGTATCATTATTGCTTTTCAATACGAAACGGGAAACTAAGAACTGTCAACATAATCTTGTATCATTAGGAAACCTACAGTGTAAGGTGAAAATACTTTGACAAAGCACACTGCCAACCAAGTAACTTGCAACATAAAAAAAACTGGACAAGTGCAAGTGGGACTCACACTCCGAGGTACTGTTCAAACTTAATTATGTATAAAGCATAGATAGCTCATCTATAGATTGTGATGAGTGAGTCTGCCAGTATCGAAATGTGTGACATAAATGGTCGTATCATTGACTGCATTGACTTAGAATTTCAGTAAGCATTCTGGAGCACACGATCGGTATAAAATACCAAAAATCAAATAAAAAAAACCGTCTCGATCACGTTTTTAGATTTTTTATTTGTTAGCAACCGGTTTCGGAACTTTCCTCAGACCATCTTCAGGCTTTTGACGGCCGTTGATGCTGCAAGTGACGGAAGACGGACCGAGATTCTTGGAAGTAAGGTGACAATCTTACTGCAGTTGGTATTTTCATCATTAATATACATTTATTGTATCGTTGAGGTTGACTTTAGTAAATTTGTCATTTGCTAGAAATACTTGATCTGCTTCTTTTTTATTGAAGAGACTAGCGTGTACAGGTTGTTTCAGGATGAAGTATTAAGGGACAGGTTCCTTACACCAAAACATGAAAAAAGTGAAGTAAACATGGGCTCTAAAATGCATACTTTAATAAGAGTTACAACCACTTGTGCATCTTGCTACAGTGAATCATCACTTGTACTGAAAAAAAAAAACTCGTAGCTCTCAAAGTATGCATTTATGGTCCATGTTTACTGGACTTTATTTTGTTTTGGTTCATACTATCTCCTCGGAATATATGAAGAGCAAAGAACTTGCTGTGAAAGTGATGTGGTTCACAGTATCGAAGATGAAGACGTGTTCATAGTTCTTAAGACACGCATTTTATAGCACATATTTACTGGACCTCTTTTCTTGTTTTGGTGTAAGAAAGCTGTCCCCAAATTTTTAAAACGTCATTTTCAAACATCCTATATATGCATATCAGAAAAACACCTAAGATTGTCGCCTCTACTCGTTTCCATCGCCAACCACAAGCCTGATACTGACAGTGTGCAGTGTGTAGGGAGTACGTACACAGATTACCTGCCATGGACCGAGAGGATAAGAGCAGTAGCCGCAGCGGAGAAATCAGCGCCGGGGGAACGTGCTCTAGTTCGCTAGGCCGTTGGGTAACTAGGCGGACTCCGGTCTACCTTCACCCGACTTGAAATGGCAAGTAAGCCTACACGGCTAAGTGCAGAGAACTCCCGAGGGCCGCAGAAAACCTGGATTTGCGGGAATGTATTTACGTCGTGGAAGCGATTCCGTTTCTTTCCCAACATGCGATCAGGCTTCCCTTCTCGAAAGCCCGCCCCAGCCTGCGTCGCAAATGAGACAAGAGAAATGGCTTTCTTCGGATAGAGCTGACTGATTTAATGGATACTCTCAGAAGGAATGAGACCGCGCAGTCGGTTCGCCTTAAAATCCTTGAGCCGTGGCGCTGAAATCCTTTTCCTTTGTCCCGTTACTGCAGCTGCCCTCTCCTTGACTTGGATCCCTACAGAGTGCGTTTCAGCATCAGAGCGACGAATTTTCAAGCCAACTCTCATATCGGCACCGACAAACCCGTTTCAGCTGCTGACTCCACAACGTTGCGCGCGTATTTTTTATTGATGCAATGCCTCCTTTGGCCAAATGAATTTTGTTTCGAGGAGACCACGTTTTGCATATAATAGTGTCCTGGCTAGAAATGTGTTAAACCGATAAAACACAGAGCACACATACTTAAAGGTGACTTATGTATCAATGAAATGAAAATAAAAAGGGGATTATTCCACGATAGCTATCGACCTCGGAGTCTTCTTTCGTGTGTCGAACTGTTAGAAATTTTGTCGAAAACTGATACGCTGAAATTGTAGCTGTGCTGAAAAAGCAGCATCATCAACCAGCCACTGTAAACAACGCTGTTTATTGACTAAAATAGCGCCGTAACCGCATTAGAAACGACACTTCATCGGCAGCAGCTTTCATGCTTTTAATTGCACTGTAGCGGCCGCCAAGAAAATCAGTACCTCATCTCACCGTCTTACAGTGTTGCCAGCTAGACGAGTACCTGGCGTTTCCCGCATTTGTGTTTGTGACAATTCTATTAGTCCATTGCTCTGTCTGTCTCCTTCTCCCCCTCTCCACCACCCCCCTCTCCTACACCTCCCATTCTCTGTCTATCTCCTCATGCCCTCTCTCTCTGTTCATCTCCTACTCCCCACTGACTCTCTCTGTCCATCTGATCCTTCCCCTTCTATTTCCTGCTCCTCCTCTTTGTCCACCTACTCCTCCTCCTATGTCTGTTCAGTTGCACTGTAGCGGCCGCCAAGAAAATCAGTACCTCAAGTTCATCTCACTGTCTTACAGTGTTGCCAGCTAGACGAGCACCTGGCGTTTCCCGCATTTGTGTTTATGACAATTCTATTAGTCCATTTCTCTGTTTGTCTCCTTCTCCCCTCCCCCCTCCTCCCTCCTCTCCTACACCTCCCATTTTCTGTCCATCTCCTCATGCCCTCTCTCTGTTCATCTGCTACTCCCCGCTGACTCTCTCTGTCATTCTGATCCTTCCCCTTCTACTTCCTACTCCTCCTCTTTGCCCACCTCCGCCTATCTCTGTTACTTTCTCTTCGTCCGTCTCCGCCCCCCTCTCTCTGACCATTCTTCTCACTCATCTCTCTGCCCATCTCCTCTATCCTCCCTCTGTACCATCTCTCCCTCCCCCATATCTGTGTCCACCTCCCCCTTACCCGTCTCTGTCTGTCCTCCAAAGTATCGCCCCCAACTCAATAGTAGTTCCCGTAGTATCTCTTTACATAGAGTAAAAAGTAAGATTTGGCTGAAATCGGTCCACACGTTTAGGAGGGATTTACCCGAGGCTTTGCCGCATACGCGCAAGTCACATATATTTCACATATATGTACCATATTTCACATATTTTCACGTATATTTCACCTGCATTTCCAGCGAGTTTCGCTCTGTGGGTTCGTTTACAAGCAGCTCTATAGTTTTACAGATACATTCTGTATTACATGTGGATAATAGAGTTAGTAGTAAAACACTCCGTCTTCAGGCCACGAGTGGCCTACCGGGACCATCCGACCGCCGTGTCATCCTCTGAGGAGGATGCGGATAGGAGGGGCGTGGCGTCAGCACACCGCTCTCCCGGTCGTTGTGATGGTATTCTTGATCGAAACCGCTACTATTCGGTCGAGTAGCTCCTCAATTGGCATCACGAGGCTGAGTGCACCCCGAGAAATGGCAACAGCGCATGGCGGCCTGGATGGCTTAAATTCGGTGATCTCACGGGAACCGGTGTAGCCACTGTAGCAAGGCCGTTGCCTAGAGTTAGTAGTAAAGAAGTAATAAATTAAATCTCCATGTCTGATGCGGCAGCTTTACTGCATGAAGAGCGAAAATGTACTAAACGATAAACTTTTTTCCTTTCGTTATTTTGAGGGGGTTGGAGGACGGGAATATCAGCGAGAAAAGGATTCGAAAAGGTTTCAAATTAACGGACCCTGCGTGTGTAAAGTTTATTGTAAGTCACAGAGTGCTCTCATTCTCAAATACTGGATAAATACAGTCTGGGTAGCTTCCGCGCTGTGAGTTACGCTGCGTTTATAACTTTAATACCTGACTCATTGTGATAAACTTTTGAAGTAAGATCATGCCTCTTAATGAATAGATTATGACAACTTTTGAAATTTTTAAACTGTCTCATTAATTATATGAAATACTGAAACTCAAATTTCTGGTGTCTCAGGAATACATTAACCGTTGCTGCAAAACAGTGGCAAATTCAGGTAAAAATGGAGGTGGATAGCGATCACGAACCGTTCTCTCCAAAGAGAGATCGTAAAGACTGAATCCGGTGATTGTGGACCCGGAGGAGATGCGACTGTCCATCCTAGAGTCCCAAGATCAGTCCTAGACTACGCGAGCTGTGTGAAGAGGGGGCTCGCTCTCTTGGAACACTGTACCATGCAACGGATCTGATCAGCCAAAATGGTCACATAATTTTTAGCAGTAACACAATCTTGAAAAATAACTAGGGGGCCAATGGAATATCACGACACAGCTACCCAAATCATCAGCGAACCCCCGCACCTTTTTCACTCCTGGGACGTACACTAGGTCAGAAGTTTCAAGTAATGTACAAAAAGACTCATCCAACGAAATTATGTCCTTCCATTGCTCCATGGTCCAGGTTTTACGGATTCAGCACCACGTTTTCCTGTGACGGGTATTTCATTAGTTTTGGAATTGCAGCTCGCCTTGCATTCCCTACTTCTGGTGCTCCCTTCACGGTGTTGGTGCTGACAGGGTGCGAAATTCAGTTGTGTAGTGTCGTCTACAGCTGTCGTCCCTCATTTTTTACCACTATTTTCTTGAATCGACTGTCACGATCGCTCAGCACACACTTTCGTCTACGATGTGAATTTGCGAATGATTTTTGCCCACTTTCCCTGTATTCGATATAAATCTTCGATAAGGTAACTCTCGAAACACCAAAGACTTTAACTTGGTCACGGTAGCCCTCATCATACGATTCACATATTCCCGACATAATGCGCTCCCAGCCACACTGTTCTGACCACAACTGACACTTGCAATGAATTAAAGAAATTGCAATATTTTGCAATGAATGACCTATTTTCTAAAAAAGTGCTAATGGTAGAGACATGCAGTTTTCACAGTATACCAAGTGTGTGATTCTACACATATGGAACTAGAATGATCAAAATATCCTTAGTTGTTTTGTTTTTATGTTCATTTATTTACAAAATGAAAATTCTGTCAAGAATTGAATGTTTGGGAAAAAAACATAACATGCTCCACAATACAATTTTAGTAATAATATGCAGAAAGGTGCATTCAATAATTATGGAAAATTGTAAGTTGGTATCTCAAAAAGTTTCTAAGATAATAGATCACAAAATTCGATAATTTAACTTTGGCGGCATAGGACATACAATGTCCCCTTAATATGAATTGTTTGTATGTTGTCTAGCTATGCGAGAACAGCTTCCTAGGCACCCTATAAGAGACGAGTGGGCAGGACCTCACAAATTGTAACAGGAAAATTGCGGTCTAGGCATTAAAAGCTTTTTACTTCAGAATTTTTTAATTTAATAAACTACATTACGACAGCCTTCTTCTCCCTGAGACTGTCAAGCTTTACTAATCTGCATTTATGTTCAAGTACGCACTGCCTGCGGTGTTTCCACATTTTTCTCCAACCCCCGTTATGTGTGCGTCACAGACAAATACAACCATTCAAATATACCGTAATCCGGATAAAGATGATTGTATGATCGTCGAAATGCGTGGTGGTATTTGAAATAAAAGTAATGGAGAGTGCAGCAGTATAGTAATAACTGCTTCTATCTAATCAGATGCAGCCCTTAACAGGCAATTCACCACGGACAACATATTTGTTAGACGGTGTTATTCAGGTAGTTAGAATGTAAATACAACCACGGCATAATAGTGGCGTCTTTTAACATGTCAGCGTGTGTCTGCTGAGAACAGAGAATACTACGGTACATAGACGAAAAGTACGGACTGCTGTGTGTTCCTGCTGAACACAAGGCAACCGAGCGACCCTTCGCCGACTAGGAGAGGGCAGACATGTCGTAGCAGTTGGGGAAAGGTCAACGAGGTGGATGAGCGGCGAACAATGGCAATGTGCGCGCCGGACACTAAATGTGGTCGCCGATGGGAGAAACTCGCAAGACAGAGGTTCGCCTCGCTCGTAGAACACGATGTTAGGAGAAAATACACGCCGGCGAGGGGGCAGGACTCGTAAGGTTGGGCGCAGGGAGCGCAGAGCTGTGGACTACACGCGCGCCCCTAGCGGTCGCCCGTGGCAGCGGGCGAGGGATTGTTGGCGGTAACAACAGCGGCCGAGCGGTCGCTACAAGGCAGCCTTTGTCGACCACTGTTATCGACTGCCCAGGCCCTGGCGGCGGCGTCCGGCGCTCCGCCGAAAGGGGAGCCAATCTACACTGCTGAAATACGCACGCAGTGGGATCTCACAAACATCTTGCTGGCTTCCGTTCTGCTGCTGCTGCTTCTCTGCCTTTGGTGGCCGGCATCTGAAACGGTCAGTTCACAATAATTGCCAGTCTTATTCTGGACACAAGCTAAAATAGTAAATGGAGAAAGGCTGTGATCTGGCTTCCCTCCATTATTAATTTGTACATAGAAAAGCCAATGAAGGAATTCTCTGAGACTAGCAGTACGAAGATAACAGGTAATGGATAAGGTTGCAGGTGTAAGCTCAGCATGACCACAGCAGTTGCAAGTCGTTCCGTGAAGTGTACTGTCAGCTGGACTAGAGGATGCAGGCTGCAGGTGTATTTTTAGACCTGACAGAAGCATTCTACACGGTAAACCATAACATATTTCATGATCATGCAACTATCCATAGATCTCCTAGCCACATATCCGCTGAGTCGTGAGCAGTGCACTAAACCGACATATAAACTACTGTAGATTATAAAATTGTAACCTTTCAATCCGCAAGTTAAACAGTAATACAGGGTGTACCTCAGGGCTTAATCCTTGGACCTTTACTTACATACGAGGGCGTGCTAAAAATTAATGCTTTTGAATCTTTTGTGTGAAAACTCTTAAAACTTTTTAAATAACATTAACATTCTATAGGGTGGGTGAGAAGTCTCTCCCTTGTTTTTAATGTCCATAACTTTTGTAATTATTATTATTAATAAACGTTCTTGTGTTTTGTTACAGGGTTCCCTCTTACGGTGAACGGCGAGGTAGCAGGAAAGTTGACTTTACAAGACAGAGCCCAGGTCGCTTCGTGGATTGAAGTGTGGCGATCTGTAGCCCTTGCTCAGTGATGGTAGTGAGGTGTTCATGGCCTTCATGCCACACTTGATGCTAAAACCATTGTCAGACCAAGCTAATGACAGCTGAGTAAGTTATGGATAAACCACGTGGGCGAACTTCGGTGGTGCGACCTCTAGATGTCCTAGTGAGGGACATCTTCACGTGTAGTCCTGATAAAACAACACGCGAGGCAGCTCGTGAGACTGGAATCAGCAGGCACACGGTACGTTTTGTGTTAAAGAAGGACCTGATCTGGAAAACACATTATGTTCAGGAGTTACCGATGGAGGACTGTGACAAGCGGATGGAATACCAGGAAATCATGATGTCGTGGCATAAAGATTGGCCGGATTTATTCAATACAATAACATTATTCGGAGCAATGAGGCAGTGTTTCCCGTGGGAAATTCATCACTCGACATTACTGCCATTACTGCGCGGGAACAAATCCAGGAACGACAACTGGAAAATCGCCAAGTCGGCCAAAATTGACAGTCTGATTCGATTTGACCGTTATCGTCTCATTGGTCCGCTCGTATTGTGAGACACGATAAACAGCGACCGCTATCCCCAGATGCTAATGAGTTCGTGTGGCCACTAATATCACAATGAGACCATGTTTTGGATAATCATTTTGCCAACATCGTTCGTGACTGGCTGGACGAACACTTTCCAGGACGTTGGCTGCGACGGTGGGGACCCCATAAATGGTCTTCGAGAAGTCCCGACCTCACCCCTTGTAACTTCTGCTTCTGGGGTTGGGCTAAAGAAGAGGCGTACCGTTAAAACACACGCACTCTAGGCAAATTACCGGAAAGGATCATAGTTGTCCCTGAAAATGTACTTGTGACTTTCCTGCAAAAATCACTTGATGAAATTCCTACACGTTTACGTCGATTGGTCGACAACGCACATGTGGAGCTGTAGTCGTACACATTCACATGGTCCTGAGAACCAACTACAACTTGTTCTGTGCCTAATTTTTCATTAATAAAAAAATTAAATAATTTAAAAGTAGGGAGGAACTTCTCGCCTACCCCGTACGCCTTTATTCTTCATGTCTATATATTTAATTCTCAACACAGTAACCCTGGCGATGAGCACAGTTCTTCCTCCGCAACAGACCACTTCGTTAATACCGTCACGGTAGAAGTTTTGACTCTGTTGACGGAGCAAAAACCTCATCTCTGCTTGCACCGCTTCATCACTATCACAGAACGAAGTCCTCGAAGATGTTCTGTAAGTTTTAGAAACAGGTGGAAGTCGAATGGTGCGGGACGAGACTGTATGCAGGATGATCGAAGATAGCGAACCAAATGCGTCGCATTGTTGCAAATGTCTTATCGCTTGTGTGTTGTCTGGCATTGTCATGCTGAATAAAGGCCAGGCAAAAGAGGAAAGCTTCATGACATTGCGTGATTGGGCAGAAATGTATACGAGCTACAGAAAAATGTTATACATCTGGCGATGTCAAGCCGTACGACACTGCCACATACTTGCATAGTACTAAATCTGGCAAGGGCAAGCTTTGCTGATCCGCGGACCTGATTCGCGTACTTAGCTCGCGGGCTACCTCGGCACGTCACGTGACGCTAAAGCAGCGCTCTTAGTGCATTTAGTCATAACTACAGCGTCCATGACTTTAATGTTTATGTGGTAATACACCGATAAAAGTGGTGCCCCTTTACTGACACGGTAAGCCAGCAAATAACGCCTCAAAACACTCGTATTTGAGAGTACATTCATCTTACGTTGACCGTATCTTCGAGTGTTTACATTTATTTATGTGTCATGAATAGTATTCTTTACTTTCCTACTGTCTTCAAATCTACTGCCGCAAAATTCTGCAGTGCCTCTATCTCTTTCTGCCATGAATTTCTTCCTTGGGCCGGACTGAAACCATGCCTCCTACCCATTTGCTCCTCCGGACCTCCACGCCGATTTTAAATAAAGTTAGTTTATGACACATTCCTGGGGTAGCCCTTCAGTAACTCCATATAGAACTGTTTAACTGCTTTGATGTAAGTAGTTGACACGCCACCATTCTTCATACTTGTCCACATGTGGTTTTGTAGTACAATATAATATGCCTTCTGCAAGTCCACGAAGTCTGAATGGGGGTCTATCCCTCTGGCAATTTTCTCTTTTAGATTCCGTAATGTGAATATCCCCTCAATACATGAGCGCCCTTGTCTAAAATCATTCTGTTCTTCAGATACTGAATCTCAATCTTTTTTATTTTTGTACGATAAATTTTCGGTGGTGGGACATCCATAACTGTTATATGTAATGTTCATGATTTAAACATCTGTTTCAGCTATACTGTTATGTATTGACTGAAATCATTCACTAAAAGGTTTCAGGAACTCTGCCGCTCCATCTTCAGGTGTATCTGTAAATGGTAAATCGAAGTGTCCACGTCAAAATCAACTTACAAGCTAACACATCTGCCGTACGTGGCACTTTAGATCGAACACTCAGTGTGGATATTCACTCTGACGTCAAAGACTTCAGTCAAAAAATTTGTGGATGTTCTATGAGGTTTCGGGATTGCAGCCGGATCATGTTGACTTCTTGCCACAAGATTTCGGCTGGCAGCCTTCCAGCCATCTTCAGGTGAGTGACGGATATTAAGTACGCTGGGGAACTTCAAGAATGACTGCTGTTGTCGCCTTAATTGTGAACAATTGTTTTAAGGTTCTCCTGTATGATCTTGCTAGTGATGGCATCACACTTACGGCTCTGTAATTTCCACAGTCCTACCTGTCCTCCATGTCTGGAATGACGGAGAGAGATACTGCACAGTACACTCAGGTTATGACCACTGTTGTTTTGTCTTCCTGGTTAAATCAGATCAAACAAAGAAAACAAGCCTTCTCGCTTCAATGTGAAACACTATAGGCTATTCTTCTTTTGCGGACAGATCCCCATCCTCGTTTAGGGCGAGGGGAGTGAAATAAGAAGAAACTGGACAAGCACGAGCGCGACTTGTGCTTCGGGGAGTTTCGTGCAAAAGTTCATCTATACGTTTTGGTGAGTGAGTTCGCATCAAAATATGTTACCTAAGTTGCTGTATCTTTTGACTGTTTTGACGTAGAGTCTTAAATATTTTTATACCTCTAATGCACGGTAGACCGAAACTACAATCGTCCAGCTATAACTGTGGGTCCTTTGAGTGCTCTGGAAGATGCCTCGCTGGTACTACAACTTACGAAATATTAGTTCACTTTATTACAGGAATGAATAAAAAGATTTACGTAACTCGGTAAAATCCTTTGCCGCAGGAGAGCTGTCACTGACTACTAAAGCATCGGTAGATGCATACAATCACAAACTGTTCCCTTGAAGTACAGTGTTCAACATTTATAAAATTACATTTCCTTCTGTTACCTGAATAACTCTTTAGTCCTAGTCTATGATGTTAACTACTTCAGCTGAAGTCACGAACTGGGGTAGAGCACTTGTGTGCTCGGTTCTACACTGAAAAGCCAAAGACACTGGTACACCTGCCTAGTATCGTATAGCGCCCCCGGGAGCACGCAGAAGTGTCGCAACACGACTTGGCATGGAGTCGACTAATTTCTGAAGTAGTGTTGGAGGGATCTGACACCGTGAATAAACCCGTAAGAGTACGAGGGGGTGGAGATTTCTTCTGAAGAGTGCGTTGCAAGGCATCCCAGATATGTTCATGTCTGGGTAGTTTGGCGGCTAGCGGAAGTGTTTAAGCTCAGAAGAGTGTTCTGGAGCCATTCTGTAGCAATTCTGGAAGTGTGGGGTGTCGCGTTTTCCTGCTGGAATCGCCAAGTCCGTCGGAATGCTGAATGGACATGAATGCATACAGGTGATCAGACAGGATGCTTACGCACGTGGCACCTGTCAGAGTCGTGTCTAAACATTTCACTCCGACTGCACACGCCCCACACCATTAAAGAGCCTCCACCAGCTTTAACAGTCCCCTGCCGACGTGCGGGGTCCATGGATTCATGAGGTTGTCTCCATACCCGTACACGTCCATCCTCTCGATATAATCTGAAACGAGACTCGTCCAACTAGGCAGTATGTTTCCAGTCATCAACAGTCCGATGTCGGTGCTGACGTACCCAGGCGAGGCGTAAAGCTTTGTGTCTTGCAGTCATTAAGAGTACTTGAGCGGGCCTTCGGCTCCGAAAGCCCATATCGATGATGTTACGTTGCATGGTTCGGACGCTGACACTTGTCGATGGCCCAGCATTGGGATCTGCAGCAATTTTCGGAAGGGTTGCACTTCCGTCACGTTGAACGATTCTCTTCAGTCGTCGTTCTTACTGTTCTTGCAAGATTTTTCTGCGGCCACAGCGGTGTCGGAGACTTGATGTTTTACCAGATTCCTGATACTCACTGCACATTCGTGATATGTTCGTAGGGCAAAATGCTCGTCAGTACCCACCTCATCGCTACCTCGGATATGCTGTGTCCCGTCGCTCATGCGCCAACTATAGCATCACGTTTAAACCATCTTAAATATTGATAACATATCATTTTAGCAGCAGTAAACGATCTAACATCTGCGCCAGACACTTCTTGTCCTATATAGGCGTTGCCGACCGCAGCGCCGTATTCTGCCCTTTTCCATATCGCTATTTGAATACGCATGCCTATATCAGTTTCTTGCTAGATCAAGTACATGTAATTTTCATGGCTGGCTCTGAGCACTATGGGACTGCTGTGGTCATCAGTCCCCTAGAAATTAGAACTACTTAAACCTAACTAACCTAAGGACATCACACACATCCATGCCCGAGGCAAGATTCGAACCTGCGATGGTAGCGGTGGCGTGGTTTCAGACTGTAGCGCCTAGAACCGCACGGCCACTCCGACTGGCCTGTAATTTTCATCATTAGGAATCCTCCAACTGTTGCAATACAACTTGAAAAATTGCGTTCATATGGAAAATAAAAATAATCCGGCTCTTCATTTAAACTAAGATGGCAGAAAGAACTTGGTTACAAAAATAGCCGATTGTGCGTCGCAGAGAGATTTCCTACTACGCTCTGGAAAGAGTCGGCAACCTGCTCACCTAAATAACTCTTTAGTCCTAGTCTATGATGTTTACTGCTTCAGCTGAAGTCACTAATTGTGCTCGCTTCTACACTGAAGAGGCAAAGAAACTGGTACACCTGCCTAATATCGTTTAGGGTCCCCGCGAGCACGCAGAAGTGTCGCAGCACGACGTGGCGTGGACTCGACTAGTCTGAAGTAGCGCTGCAGGTCCAGTATAGCTGCCGATATCTCATTCTGCGTGTGTGGGAGAGAGAGAGAGAGAGAGAGAGAGAGAGAGAGAGAGAGAGAGAGGAGGGCGGGGGTAGGAAGAGACTCTAGCAAACAGTTCCACTCAGTTTAATTCAGCCTAGATGTTAGATCGTTTACTGCTGCTACAATGGTATGTTATCAATATTTGAGAGGGTTTAAACGTGATGCTACAGTTAGCGCATGAGTGATGGGACGCAGCATCATTGTATATTGACCTCCGTGCGAGGGCGCTGCCGTGCTGAGAGACAGCCTCTCCTATTTGCCGTTGCAGACTGCAGCGAGACACCGCCAATGCCTGTGGTTCCGAAGTACGTTGCCAACTTGGTGTGGCACCGCGATGCCTGGACGATGCCACACTTAACATCTGACATAAATTTCAACTTGACATGTCTTCCCATTCTTGAGACAAAGGGGTCTCAAAGACGGGCAACAAAAGGACCACATAAGGGATCGACTTTCACCGATTAAGGTACGGAAGCCTAGAAAGTGTCATGAAGAGAAAAGGACGGTGGGTTTTTATGCAGGAGTACTGGCTCAGCGGCTGTGATCTTTGGGAGAGGGGTGGAGCAGGAGGGGGGGGGGGGGAGGGAGGAGGGAACAGGCGCGCCGCGACACCGGGTGCGCGCCGCGATACGTTCAGAGCCGGAAGCGAACACCGATAGTGGCCGGAAGCCACCCGGCCGCAGAACGGCTGTCGTTCAGGAAGGCGAACGACAATTATTACTAGTGTGGCCGCGACGGCACGGGCCAACGGCCCACTGCGCTGTGCTGCGGCGGGCCGCGCGTGCCTTCCAGGCGGTGTCTGAAATACACTGACGATACCTCATTCTGCGTGCGTGGTGTGTAAGAGAGAGAGAGAGAGAGAGGAGGGCGGGAGCAGGAAGAAGCACTAGCAAACTGTTCCACTCAGTTTCATTCAAAAGTCATGGGGAGGTACGTTATCGCCCCTCTTCCATACGCGAATGGCATACGGGAAGAGTGCTCGTCGGCAAACCTCCGTGTAAGCAGTAATACCACTTTTCGTTGTGGTCATTTCGAGAGAAGTGCACATGTGGGAAGAAGTAATACACTACTGGCCATTAAAATTGCTACACCACGAAAATGACGTGCTACAGAGGCGAAATTTAACCGACAGGAAGAAGATGCTGTGATATGCAAATGATCAGCTGGATCCCAACGGCATCGTATCACTAGCAGTCGAGATGACAGGCATCTTATCCGCATGGCTACAACAGATGTGCAGCCGCCTCTCGATCCCTGAGTCAACAGATGGGGGCGTTTGCAAGACAACAACCATCTGCACGAACAGTCCGACGACGTTTGCAGCAGCATGGACTGTCAGCTCGGAGACCCTTGACGCTGCACCACAGACAGGAGCGCCTCCGATGGTGTACTCAACGACGAACCTGGGTGCACGAATGGCATAACGTCATTTTTTCGGATGAATCCAGGTTCTGTTTACAGCATCATGATGGTCGCATCCGAGTTTGGCGACATCGCGGTGAACGCACATACTGGCGTATCACCCGGCTTGATGGTATGGGGTACCATTGGTTACACGTCTCGGTCACCTCTTGTTCGCATTGACGGCACTTTGAACAGTGGACGTTACATTTCAGATGTGTTACGACCCGTGGCTCTACCCTTCATTCGATCCCTGCGAAACCCTACATTTCAGCAGGATAATGCACGACCACATGTTGCAGGTCCTGTACGGGCCTTTTTGGATACAGAAAATGTTCGACTGCTGCCCTGGCCAGCACGTTCTCCAGATCTCTCACCAATTGAAAACGTGTGGTCAATGGTGGCCGAACATCTGGCTCGTCACAATACGCCAGTCACTACACTTGATGAACTGTGGTATCGAGTTGAAGCTGCATGGGCAGCTGTACCTGTACACGCCATCCAAGCTCTGTTTGACTCAATGCCCAGGCGTATCAAGGCCGTTATTACGGCCAGAGGTGGTTGTTCTGGGTACTGATTTTTCAGGATCTGTGCACCCAAATTGCGTGAAAATGTAATCACATGTCAGTTCTAGTGTAATATATTTTTTACAATGAATACCCTTTTATCATCTGCATTTCTTCTTGGTGTAGGAATTTTAATGGCCAGTAGTGCATGTTGTCGACTCTTTCCAGAGCGTAGTCTCTTGGAATTTCAGTAGTAAATCTCACTGCGACGCACAACCGCATATTTTTGTAATCAAGTTCTTTCTACCATCTTAGTTTAAATGAAGAACCGGATTATTTTTATTTCTATAAGAACGCAATTCTTAAAATTGTATTCCAACAGTTGGAGGACTCCTAATAATGAAAATTACTTGTATTTACTAACGTTGCACTGTCTGTCTGTGCAATGTACAATTTACTGTAAGTTTGTTTCCTACATTCTGATCAGATTAAGGCCATCAGGCCCCTCTCTTACATCGAAATGGGGTTTCACACATGCAGTACTTCTTTTACATCTAAGATACCTCAGAATAACAATAATTTTAACGTGATAAGTAGTAATAAAATTACTTGAGTATCTCTACAGACAATGTGAATAAATAATTAGTACTGACTTAGAGCATATTAAGTTAATACTGGCAGAACTTCTGCTGCTTCCAATAATAATAATAATAATAACAATAATAATAATAAAGCTGGCCGCTGTGGCCGAGCGGTTGTAGGCGCTTCAGTCTGGAACCGCGCGACCGCTACGGTCGCAGGTTCGAATCCTGCGTCGGGCATGGATGTGTGTGATGTCCTTAGGTTAATTTGGTTTAAATAGTTCCAAGTTCTAGGGGACTGATGACCTCAGATGTTAAGTCCCATAATGCTCAGAGCCATTTGAACTATTTGGTTGACCAACTTCTTGATCGGTCTCCTCAACTGCAGTACTCTTACCCACTTTTGTGCCGCCTATGGCACCTTACGATCTCTTTCTTCAAACTCGTGGCTTCGCTCAGTGGTAGGTATACGGCGATCTTTGTGACACTGACTACTGTTCGGAGATCCTGTCACTTCCCTGTCACCGCTTTCGATTAGTTAGATTTACGTAGTTTTAAGTTCTAGGGGACTGATGACCTCATATGTTAAGTCCCATAATGTTCAGAGGCATTTGAAGCAATAATAATAATGACAATAACAATACTAATGATTCTTATCACTGCTGACAGACTGTACCTTTCAATACTGGGTCTGAATCCGTTCATAATGTTTTACTGTTATTTGTAGTACCACTGTTGTTATTAGTTATGTTGTTGTTGTTATTGGCTTTCCGAACGTTTCCGTATAGCATCTCAACACAGGAAATATTTACACAGGAAATGTTACATCACAATTGGTTTTAACAATTCATGGTAGACATTATATTAAGTCGTGCCCTGGTACAGAGTTACACAGGCTCGAAGAACTGATGCGATCAAGGTATACTAAAACTAGTAAACTAGCTGAAAACTGAACAGACGATACACAGTGGTAGTATTCTACAAAATTCCTACTGGTAACACAATAAGAAGTGAGAAATCGCCATTGGTAAAGTGAAGATTAGTTTTTTGCAGCTCTTCATGTTACTCTAACCTGTGCGGGCCCCTTCAATTCCGTATAACTACCGCAACCTACATCCTTTTGAACCTTCTTGTTGTATTCATCTCTTGGTCTCCCTGCGCAATTTTTATCCCCGACAATTCCCTCGAAGACTAACTATATGGTGTTACATTTAAGTAATTTTTATATTGTTGCGCTTCATTCTTCCTTCTTCCCCGACTTCGATATGAGGATGATCTGCTAGTCAGATCGAAACTGGTCGTCATTAATGAGGAAAATAATGACCTAGACGGTGGTTTTCATTCATTACATTAAAATGTAACATTCCACAATCTTTTTGCGGTAGCTGTCATATTTGCATGCTCTCTAGCAGAAATGCACACTGAAACACGATACCGGTTTTCATTCAAGGAATCACTCACGCAGGTCAAAAGTTGTAACTTCACAAAACACAATGTTCATGTTTCAGACGTGTTTGGTTTGCGAAGCAGTCACACCTAAATGGCCGTAATTTGGTCTGCAAACACGGCCGGCGAAAGCAATTACTGGTGACTGTCGGAAGTCTTCTGTAGGAAGTGTTAACATACGTATTCCGCCGAGTGGCAAATGCCGAATATGTGTGTCGCTGAAATATTTCCTTTCTGAGAATCGTGACCGTCTTATTTCTAACATAAAACTCATGCAAACGTCGGTAAAATGAAAACAAATGGACTAATCAAATGAAATTATGTGGTTCCAATAATTTTTCGAATCTCAAACTTCTGTTATGAATAAATGCACACTGAAGCGACAAACTCAAATTTGTATCAAAGCTAGGATTCGAACTCGCGTCTCCTTCTCACTAGGCAGGTGTGGTAACACTATGTCACTCTGACTCAGTGGCTTCGTCCAAGTGCACTACTCAACCTAACACGTCTCCCTCCTCAATCAATATACATCATAGATGTTTAAGACTCGAAAAGGTCTCTGGAACCACACAGTTTCAGTTGATTAAAGAACATGCCTGAGTTTCAGGCAGGCGAGGTGTACTGCCAATTCAGCTGGATGGCCTCTGCTATGCTGTTCGAGTTTCTGAGTGGGTTGAGGGGTGAATGGGAATTCGGATTGAGTAGAGAGGCATGCTAGGTTAGTCCGTGCAGTTGTGCAAAGCCAGGGCGAAGTAGTGGGCATCTGCCTAGCAGGAAATCAGGGTCCGAATCCCCCCCCCCCCCCCCTTGGTACAAATTTTCATTCGTCGCTTCGGTCTGCGTATATACATGACAGCAAGTGGATTCTGTACAAAGTTCTGTCTGTCCTCCATCGGCAAATGATTGGTGGAGTTACAAACAACTATGGATACAGATGTGGAACAGGCCTTCCTCCTTCCGTTTGCGCAGTGCCGGCGGGAAGTGCCGCGCTGTTTACAAGGCGGTATGCGGCCTGCCCCCCCCCCCCCCCCCCCCCAACCAATCATTTCACGGCCGCAGAGCGCTTGAATGCCGTTCAGCTTTCTCCTGTTTCTACAACAGACGGCAAGCGGCCTTGGAGAAATGTTCTTTCCCGTACGTCAGACGAAATTTCACAAACGCAACCTTTCAGAGTCGTAACGGACACGCGGCTCGACCGTTGGTTCCGATAACACCGGACGGACGTCACAGCAGGCGAAACCCGTTGCGTCCTACATCGACTATTTTCGGAACCGATACTTGGTGAATTTCATTACACAACTGCCTTTGCTAGTAGTGCGACACGCATCAAACAGCAACTAGGACAGAGAAATCTAGTTACATGTAAACAAAACAAATGAATGTTAGTCTTCTAATTCGGACAATACGGGAAAAATATTGGGCTAAATGCTTCAAAACAATATTTTTACTGACGAAGTTTCCAACTGAAACAACAACATTAAACAAGTAATAAATTTCTTACAGGATTGTTGTTTGTGATTTTCATCCCGAAGTTATCCACGTTAGTCTTTCCTGTGGGTCTCCCCATCTCCGAATAACTACTGCCACTTACTTGCTTATTACATTCATCCCTTGGTCTCCCTCTGTAGTTTTTTACACCCCACCCCCTTCCCAGCACTTACATGCAATTCCATTCAATACCAAACTGACAGTTCTGACGTCTCAGAATGTGTCTAATCAACTGATAGCTTGTTTTAATCACGTTATGCCATCAGTTACTTTTCCCAATTCGATTCCGTACCTCCTCATTGGTTACATGATCTACCCATCTAATATTCAGTATTTTTCTATAGCACCATATTTCAGAAGCTTCCATTTTCTTGTCTGACTACTTACCAACCATATCGCACTTCTGTACAAGGATAAGCTCCAGACAAATAGTTCCAGAAAAGAAATATGTTTTAGATGTTAAATTTCTCTTTTTCAGAAAAGTCCTTCTGTTGTATAGCCGCCGGCCGGAGTGGCCGTGCGGTTCTAGGCGCTCCAGTCTGGAACCGCGAGACCGCTACGGTCGCAGGTTCGAATCCTGCCTCGGGCATGGATGTTAGGTTTAACTAGTTCTAAGTTCTAGGGGACTAATGACCTCAGAAGTTGAGTCCCATAGTGCTCAGAGCCATTTGAACCATTTTTGTTGTATAGCCGGTCTGCATTTTATATCCTCTATACATCAGTTATTCTGCAGCGCAAACAGTAAAACTTATCTACATCTTCTAGTATTTCATTTCCTCATGTAATTCCCTCAGCATCACCTGATTTAATTCGACTACATTCCATCACCGCTGTTTTGCTGTCGCTGATGCCCATCTTCAACAGATCTTCCACGTCCTTTGCTGTGCCTGACAGAATTACAATATTAATGACAAACGTCAAAGTTCTTATGTTTCTCCCTGAGGTTTAATTCCTTCTCCAAATTTGTCTTTGGATTCCTTTAATGCTCCATCAATGCACAGATTGGATAACACGGGAGATGGGCTGCAACCCTCACTCCTCAACCGCTCCTTATTTTTTATGTCCTTCGATTCTTATAACTACAATCTGGTTTCTGTACAACTTATAGCCTTTCACTCCCGGTATTTTATCTCTGATACCTTCAGAATTTCAGAGCGTTTAATCCAGTCAACGTTGTCAAAAGCTTTTTCTAAATCTACAAACGGTATAAGCATAGGTTTGCCTTGCCAATCATATCTTCTAGAGTCGTAGTACCACTATAGCAAACATATTATAGTTACCAGTTATTCATTTAACAACATGGTGTGTTAGTAAGGACGAATGAGGCCCCTGCCAAAATTGCAACAGATGTACATACAGCAGAATATGCAAACATGATTGACACGGGTACACTATCCTGTCAAAAGCGACGGTATGCATGGACGCGTAAGATTATTTATAAACACTTGAGAATGGCATAACGGATCGAAACCGCGATCGTGGTGAATAAATATGTTTAGTAACACTACAACAGAAAGCTGTTATCCTTCAAAAATACTTACTGCGTGACTGTGGTCGCAAATAAAAGAAAGTAAGTGAGAAAGATACTTCCTCAACCAGATAATAGGAGTATATTTGCGACAAATGACTTTTACAGATTGTTGTGCTCCTACAGGTACGTAATCGACTCGCAAGGTGACCGCACGAACTTCCCCTCACCAAAAAATGGTTCAAATGGCTCTGAGCACTATGGGACTTAACATCTTAGGTCGTAAGTCCTCCAGAACTTAGAACTACTTAAACCTAAGGACATCACACACATCCATGCCCGAGGCAGGATGCGAAGCTGCGACCGTAGCGGTCGCGCGGTTCCAGACTGAAGCGCCTAGAACCGCTCGGCCACACCGGCCGGCCTCCCCTCACCCATCTGATGACTACTGACACGGTGTGTAGGAACGACCAGGACTTCAACTCACATGAACAGGAAGGTGCAACTCCAACCGTTCCCAAGAAAATAGAGATTGAAAATATTAGGCGTGCTTATATATTTTGCACGCTCGCCAATACTCAAAGAAAAAAAAAGAATTATCAGCCTAGCGAGTAAGTTTCATAAGAGCTAGGTCTCTGGATCGTTTCTCGCTGCCAGTATCTTTTTTTTATTCATTCCCACGTAAATCTAACAACAGATTTATTATATCTATGCATATTGTTGGTATTTAATGCGTCATTCACTATTTTCGTCCCCAGACACGTCCTCGATGGTCATCAAGGCACAGTTCGAAGCGTGACAATGAGTTTCCATGCCGCAGACATATCTGGAGACGACCCTGGACAGCTGTGGTATAAAAAACCGGCTGTCGCCTGCTTTACGACCAGACAACCAGTCGTGATGATCTGGGGCGCCATTTGTTTTCACAGCAGAACCCTTTTGATTGTCATCCGCAGAACGACGAACGTTTCTGCTGCTCGTCTTCGTGCTTGGCAAACGCTACGTTGGCCAATAAGGTCGCCGGAATTATGGGAAGCCCTCCAATCAGCTCAGGATTTTGACTATCCATCGCATCGGCAGGACATCCAAGAACTCTGTCAGGCACTGTCAAACCGAATAACTGCTTGCACAAGGGCCAGAGGTGGACCAGCGCGTTATTGACTCGCTCAGTTTGTGAAGCTCTTTCTCGAATAAATAATCCAATTTTTCTGGAACTGTAATCATTTGTTTGTCTGTACATGTACATCACATCTATCGATTTCCATCCCAATCGGATAATTCCTTCGTGGTGCACCGTTTCTTATGTTTTAGAGCGTATGTAAGGATGCCTAAAATTTTCGGACACGATTTTTTAGATTAGATTACATTAGTAGTTGTTCCATAGATCATGAATACGACACTTCGTAATGATATGGAACGTGTCAGGTTAATAAAAGGTGTCTATACAAGATATTACATTACACAAAATATTACATGGCACTTAATATTTTTTTTGGGTGTGGGGGTGGGGAAAATACCCACCTACCATATTCAAAAATTCATCTAATGAGTAGAAGGAGTTGCCATTCAGAAATACTTTTAATTTCCTTTTAAATGCTAATGGCTATCTGTCAGACTTTTTATGCTATTAGGTAAGTGACCAAACACTTTTGTGGCAGCATAATTTACCCCCTTCCGAGCCAAAGTTAGATTTAACCTTGAGTAGTGAAGATCATTCTTTTCCTAGTGTTGTAGCCATGTACACTGCTATTACTTTTGAATTCTTTCGGATTGTTAATAACAAATTTCATAAGTGAATATATATATACTTTACGACGCTACAGTGAAGATCCCTAGCTCTTTAAATAAGTGTCTGCAGGATGATCTTGGATGAGCTCCAGCAATTATTCTGATTACACGCTTTTGTGCAATGAACACTCTTTTACTCAATGATGAGTTACCACAGAATATGATGCCATACGAAAGCAGAGAATGAAAGTAGGCGTGGTAAGCTAATTTACTGAGGCGTATATCGCCAAAATTTGCAGTGACTCTAATAGCCTAAGTAGCTGACCTCAAACGTTTCAGCAGATCTTCAGTGTTATTTTTCCAGTTCCACCCCTCATCAATGCATACACCTTGAAATGTTGAATATTCTACCTTAGCTACCGATTTCTGATCAAATTCTATATTTATGAATGGTGTCATTCCATTTACTGTGTGCGACTGTATAAACTGTGTTTTGTCAAAGTTTAATGAGAGCCCATTTGCAGAGAACCACTTGTAAGTAGGCTGTTTAGGGTTTTATGTTGATAACGCCACGTAGCGCTCTATATGAAAATCACTGACTGTGCTGTGTGAAGTCTATGGCTGGTTGGCATTGTTGAAGTAGTCGCTATTGCAGTGTTGGGCAGTTGGATGTGAACAGCGCGTAGCGTTGCGCAGTTGGAGGTGAGCCGCCAGCAGTGGTGGATGTGAGGAGAGAGGTTGCGGAGTTTTGAGAGAGGATGATCTGGACGTGTGTCCATCAGAGAGAGTAAATTTGTAAGACTGGATGTCATGAACTGATATATATATATATATATATATATATATATATATATATATATATATATATAATGACTTTTGAACACTATTACGGTAAATACATTGTTTGTTCTCTATCAAAATCTTTCATTTGCTAACTATGCTTATCAGTAGTTAGTGCCTTCAGTAGTTAGAATCCCTTATTTAGCTGGCAGTATTGGCGCACGCAGTATTGCAGTAGTTTGAGTAACGAAGATTTTTGTGAGGTAAGTGATTCATGAAAGGTATAGGTTATTGTTAGTCAGGGCCATTCTTTTGTAGGGATTTATGAAAGTCAGATTGCGTTGCGCTAAAAATATTGTGTGTCAGTTTAAGCACAGTCATTTATAATTTTTCTAAGGGGACGTTTCACACTTAATGATTTTCTGAAAAAACATCGTTTACTATTTCATCAGTTAGTTCTTGCCTGTTGGGTGTGATAGCTATATTTGTATCATCGGCAACTGTTGAGGGCTGAACGACCGCTACGATCGCAGGTTCGAATCCTGCCTCGGGCATGGATGTGTGTGATGTCCTTAGGTTAGTTAGGTTTAAGTAGTTCTAAGTTCTAGGGGACTGATGACCTCAGATGTTCCATAGTGCTCTTCCTGTTGAGTTGAGGTCCTGGTCGCGTTCTGCATACCCTGTCAACACGAATCAACTCGGTTAGTGTCCCCTTGTGCGTGTGTCTACAGTGTGTGCAGACAGCAGGAGCGTCTGATGTGGAGCTGAAGGCTTCTCTTTAACTGCTCAAGGCCAGCGTCCGTCGCGAAGGTTGGCCAGCGTGAGACGGGCGAGGCGGCGGCTGCGGCGGCGGTGCCGGCGATTTGCATTCAGCAGGGCGTGGCCGCCGCAACCGCCGCCCGCCGCCCACGGACCCCTATGCCAACCGGCCGCCTAGCGATCTGCGCGCTGCTGAGCGTCTTTCAAGGGAACCAGCAGCTCCCGCCTAACTAGTCTACATCACAACAGTCTTCTCTTGATTTTGTAAACCCTCGTCGTCAGTTTTGTAAGCCCTCGTCGCCAGTTTTGTAAAGACATTGTGACCGCTCAGTGTCATTCAGTACGATCACGACGACAACCCTCGATCGACGTTAACACTCGCGGTGTCTCTCGCCTTCATACATGGCAGTGGACGTTTGAAAATTCGTGACGCTAGCTCAATGGTCGTCAATTGATTTAAAAGTTATTCCCGGCTGACTCTTAATTCAATTACTGCCACGGGGGCGAGGAGAAATAACACATCCTGGTGATACCAGCATTATGCGTATTTAGATGTTCGATTAATCTGAATGGTTTGCAATGTTCCAGCGATTCTATTCGAACTACTCTATTGATACGGGCAAGTCTTCAGGTCCAGATTGTATACCGATTAGGTTCCTTTCAGATTACGCTGATACAATAGCTCCCTACTTAGCAATCATATACAACCGCTCGCTCACCGATAGATCTATACCTACAGATTGGAAAATTTCGCAGATCGCACCAGTGTTTAAGAAGGGTAGTAGGAGTAATCCATCGAACTACAGACCAATATAATTGACGTCGGTTTGCAGTAGGGTTTTGGAGCATATACTGTATTCAAACATTATGAATCACCTCGAAGGGAACGCTCTATTGATACGTAATCAGCATGGTTTCAGAAAACATCGCTCTTGTGCAACGCAGCTAGCTCTTTATTCGCACGAAGTATTGCCCGCTATCGACGGGGGATCTCAAGTTGATTCCGTATTTCTATTTTTCCGGAAAGCTTTTGACACCGTTCCTCACAAGCGACTTCTAATCAAGCTGCGGGCCTATGGGGTATCGTCTCAGTTGTGCGACTGGATTCGTGACTTCCTGTCAGGAAGGTCGCAGTTCGTAGTAATAGACGGCAAATCATAGAGTAAAACTGAACGATATCAGGTGTTCCCCAGGGAAGCGTCCTGGGACCTCTGCTGTTCCTGATCTATATAAATGACCTGGGTGACAATCTGAGCAGTTCTCTTAGGATGTTCGGAGATTATGCTATAATTTACCGTCTAGTAAGGTCATCCGAAGACCAGTATCAGTTGCACAACGATTTAGAAAAGATTGCTGTATGGTGTGGCAGGTGGCAGTTGATGCTAAATAACGAAAAGCGTGAGGTGATCCAAATGAGTTCCAAAAGAAATCCATTGGAATTCGATTACTCGATAAATAGTACAATTCTCAAGGCTGTGAATTCAACTAAGTACCTGGGTGTTAAAATTACGAACAACTTCAGTTGGAAAGACCACATAGATAATATTGTGCGGAAGGCGAGCCAAAGGTTGCGCTTCATTGGCAGGACACTTAGAAGATGCAACAAGTCCACTAAAGAGACAGCTTACACTACACTCGTTCGTCCTCTGTTAGAATATTGCTGCGCGGTGTGGGATCCTTACCAGGTGGGATTGACGGAGGACATCGAAAGGCTGCAAAAAAGGGCAGCTCGTTTTGTATTATCACGTAATAGGGGAGAGAGTGTGGCAGATATGATACGCGAGTTGGGATGGAAGTCATCAAAGCAACGACGTTTTTCGTCGCGGCGAGATCTATTTACGAAATTTCAGTCACCAACTTTCTCTTCCGAATGCGAAAATATTTTATTGAGCCCAACCTACATAGGTAGGAACGATCATCAAAATAAAATAAGAGAAATCAGAGCTCGAACAGATAGGTTTAGGTGTTCGTTTTTCCCGCGCGCCGTCGGGAGTAGAATGGTAGGGAGATAGTATGATTGTGGTTCGATGAGCCCTCTGCCAAGCACTTAAATGTGAATTGCAGAGTAGTCATGTAGATGTAGATGTAGATGAACTCTGTGCTGATGTACCGACACGGACTATTTTCGCAGATATACATGCAAGTACCTAATGGATGTTCAGTTTCTCAATATAGTTCGTCGCACTCACACATTATACATCCACTGTAAGAACAATTTCATGCATTTACATTTTTGGCGTCCCACAATATTGGTTGGCTAAATATTATGACGATACGTTGTATACAACTTCCACAGATATTGTTTATCATGTAGTCATGACTACGTAATGAAGCCAAAATCGTGGATAAAATTGAAATGTAGTTTGTTTATTATCACTTTTCTTCTCACTAAATAAATATGAAATATGAATCGGGATTGGGGGTGATGATCCTATCCTTCTTTCCGGTACTAAAATGGTCGATATCGTGTTCTGAATAACGCGTGTCTTATAATGTCCAAATATCGACATGACACAGGCTATCAATTCGGCACTTAAATGTCTATTCTTCGCCCTCGAAATGTTCGATGTGATTGTCTTTAACGGTGTATGTACTGTTTTTAGTATTTTAGGTTCCCGTTAATTAATATCTGATAGTTAATAAGCGAACTATTTTTATGCTGGCGCGTTGTTTGTATCAGTTACCCCCGCAACCGTCCAAGGATAAGACTCTCTTAATGTTGCGCGCACACGTTTCACAATTTAAAAAAATGCAGAATTACGTAAACTATAGCTTTCCGTTGCGTACAACTTTCGTGGGTTCCACAACCATAATAGTTCCCAAGAGTATTTTTCCCAGCTAACACAAAGTTCGAATTATGTTGTCGGAATCATTTTCACTTCACCCGACAGTAAACGTCTCTGATCACTTCGTCACACGTAATGTATTTTAAACGTGCTTGAAGAGTCTTTAAATAACCTCCTTAACGAATTTCGCAGTCGCGTACCACTTTTTCATCGACTAGCCCGATCGCGATAACTGAAGGTAGAGAGCTCAATAATGTGTTACATGTTCTTTTATATTTATTAAAAAACAAACGCGCCCCTATATCTTTCTGTCCCGCTTGGTCTTTGCTACTTTGCTTTTTATTACTTTTCATTATATTGCTTCTTGCATCATTGCCATCAAGGTTAGGAAACGACTGAAACAACTCACTAACGGTTGCCAACAATGACATAAACGTTTCTATATTCTTAGTGTGAAGTACACAATTTCACTTGTGTAATAATCTTTGCTTCTCTGGATATTCTGGGAAACTACTGCAGATACACGTCTGGGACATGTTTTATTAGATTCGTCAGACGAAGAACAACAAAATAAATGGAAATAGTGCTTTAATTTAGCCTTGTACAGTTTTGCGATGGCTTCATATTAGCGAAGTTGCTAAATTTTAGGTAAAATCTTTTACCAGCCATAACTCCGTAACTAAACATTTGCTGACAAATGTTTATATAAACTTTTTTATTCAGTTTTACTTGTAGAATAACATATTAACCCTAGGACACCCAAGCCTTTTTTTGTAACTTGGATGCCTAAGGGGGGGGGGGGGGGGGGTTCGGCGAGTCCACAGGTATTAAATAAGTTTACTGACGAAAAATTACAACTTTCAAAATGGTTTATGTATTTTAATTAAGGCATCGGTATAATAACGTAGTTAATTGTTGTAAATATTGGATTGAGTGAATAAAAAATTGACATATTACAATACAAAATACAGATGTGTTCATATACAATAGACTACTCTGAGTCCTCAACTTCAAGGCAAGAGACACACTTCACAATTTTTTCCGAATGTGTGTTACACACCTGTTTGACACTGTCCACAATACTGTTTTGGTTTACTTAGATTGTTGTACTTCTGCTTCTTTGTTTTAGCTTTTCTTACACAAATTTGGCATCGACATTTCCCTGCAGGAGCCTGACATGCTTCTATTGTCACTTCTTTGACTTTCTTTTGTAGAATAGTCTCAGCTGATTGAACAATTTGGTTAGATAACCCTCTTGCATTGGCACTTCTTTCTTCTACCTGCAATTTCACTAGTTCCATCCCAGCTTGCAGAAGATAAAGTTTCCGTTTGTTGTGTTTCTTCTCATTCCATCTTGGATGTTGCTGGATGAATATGGTGGTTGCATTGATAGCACAAATGTCGATGAGAGAGTAAAATACAGATAGAGGCCACCTCTTTGTTCCTCTCTTGCAGGTGTACCATTTGATCAATGGTATCAATTCGACTTTTAGGGGAATTATAATATGCATTTATCTCGGTTTTATTCTTCTCTCCTTCAACAGTGCCTTTATCTTGGTGCATCGTTGACAACATCAGTAAGTTTTTACTTGGTTTCGTTTTTGCTGTGTAGGACACCAAAGTTACTGGGGCCCTCCGTGTTGGGAACTGCACTAACTCGCTGCAAGTTTACAAGATAAATAACAGCTCACTGACATCAACAATCACTTCCTCTGAAAGTAAACCGATTGTTGTGAATATCAAGAATACCAACCAACAAGAATCTAACTTGCATTGTTGTAGAGATGAGAAATTTTCTATAGTATGGAAGCCTAATGGGGGGGGGGGGGGTTGTTGGTCCCATAATAAGTTTATTTATTTTTTCTTCCAAAGCAGGAATTTTCTATAAAATATATTGACACTAACGTTTCATAAAATGGCCAACAAACAATAACTCAAAGGGAATATGTAGTATGAATGTTACTTGGGCAAAAGCAGGGGACATAAAAAAATTATGGGTTCAACGAACCCCCCCCCCCCTCCCCCCACTTAGGCGTCCTAGGGTTAAAATATTTGCATATCTTCGCGAATCACCCTGAATGTGTAGATAATTGCTTCAGTAAGGTCGATTTTCTCCTCTCCATTAACTCTACGTCGTTCCCTTTGTGCTTTGCCGCGAGGCCTGTTGTTCCAGAGTTGGGCTGTTCTATTAACGGCCTACGTGCAGCGCTTGTACACGGCTATGAAGTAGCTAAAAGCTCGTATAGGCGCGGGGAACGCGGAGCGGTGCTGCATTAACTGACGGGCAAGTGAGAGCTGGCGCCAGTGAGCGGGAGCAACGGCCACTTGGCTGGCGCCAACTTCCGGAGAACAGCCTCGCAGCGGCCAACTCGGCCGTGACGCGGCGCCGGCTCTGCAACTTGGTCCTCCGTGGTCGCCACAAGCCGGCCAGACCTAGAGGACCAAGTGGCCGCTGCTACTGCCGCCGCCCAGGAATTTCAGGCTGCTCGGCCAGCTCCACTAAAAGCCAGCTGCGCTATCGGCGACCACGCAGTGCGTGCGTGCGTGCGTGCGTACGTGTGTGTTTGAAGCAGGCGTGGGCAGCCTTTGGTAACCCGCCGGTTTGATTCACACACAAGAGATAGGCAAAATAATGTGAATACCTGAGACCTGAGTTTCTCCTGACGTATACAGCTTTCAAATAACTTCCGGGAATTCAGCCAGGTAACACTTTCAGCGACCGACAGTCAGTAGCGAGCCAGTGGGTGTGTTGGACCTTCCATCGAGCTATGGACCCCGTTGAAGATGTCTCCCGCAGTCGGAGACGAAACGTTGGGAATTGACACAGAATTCATCAACCGACCACGGCATAACAGCCCGGATAATTATAAAGGACATGATATTTCCGGCCGTGAAAGTCTACATTTTAGTATCAGAATTGGAATGTCTTTCTAGAACATCTGAACTCGATCCACCCGAACATACGTTTTACGGTGGAGGTAGAAGAGAATGATTGCCTTTCCTTTCTTGACGTGTTGGTTAGGAGGAAGGATGATGGATCATTGGGACATGCAGTCTACAGGAAACGTACTCACACCGACTTGTACTTACAGCCTAATAATTGTCACCATGCGGCTCAGCGGTAAGGGGTACTTCGTACCTTGGTACACGGGGCACATGTCGTTTCTGACGCTGAGACTTTGCAGCTGAGCTGTCCCATCTTGAAGTTACATTTCGTCAAAATGGTTATAGTGATAGACAGATCGAACGTGCGTTGCGCTATCGACCAACTGTTTATCGGGTGATTGGTGATAATTCTGAGTCAACACCTAAGTCTACTGCCTTTTTGCATTACGTAGGAAACACTTCCAACAAGATCGGTCGTATTTTACGTAAATACGATGTGATATGTGTTTTCCACCCTCCATCTAAAGTTAGAGCGCTTTTGAGTTCTGTTAAGGATGATCTTGGTCTGCGTAAGGCGGGTGTATATCGTATTCCCTGTAGCTGCGGCATGGCATATATTGGTCAAACTATCAGGACCGCGGAGGACCGATGTACTGGGCATAAACGGCACACACGATTACAGCAGCCAAGTAGATCTGCTGCTGTCGAACATTCCTTGGATACTGGTCACCCCATGTTATATAATAACAGAGATATTAGCATGCACTTCCAGCTATTGGGACGTGTTTTTAAGGAGGCAGTTGAGATTAAATTAGCGAGCAACCTCGTTAACAGGGACGGAGGTTTCTGTTTAAACACTGTTTGGAATCCGGCTCGCCGGCCGGAGTGGCCGTGCGGTTCTAGGCGCTGTAGTCTGGAGCCGAGCGACAGCTACGGTCGCAGGTTCGAATCCTGCCTCGGGCATGGATGTGTGTGATGTCCTTAGGTTAGTTAGGTTTAATTAGTTCTAAGTTCTAGGCGACTGATGACCTCAGAAGTTAAGTCGCATAGTGCTCAGAGCCATTTGAACCATTTTTGAATCCGGCTCTCTCCCTCGTCAAAAACCAGAGGAACAGAGTCAATGCTACCTCACTTGCGAATTCGTAGTCTCACTATCGATACCTCTGACTTTGGTCATCTTTGGTGGCACTCGTGTTCAGTGTGTGAGTTATCTTTCCTGCTTCAGTTCGAGAACCGAGATTTTAAATTTGCATGTACGTCGCCTGTCCGTTGCAGTTTGCCTTGAAAATGGCGGGGTGTTCTCCCGCCGAAATATCGGCGGTCGTTGAAAGTGTTACCTGACTGAATTCCCGGAAGTTATTTGAAAATGTGATACCTGTACTTACTTGGGAATGGTTTATTAATAAGGGGCTGGGCCCCATTTGCCCTTAATACAGCTGCGATTCTTCTTCGAATACTGGCAAATAATGATTGCATGGTCCCCATTGGAATGTTATGCCACTCCTCGATTAGAATCTAGCTGCAGTAGTGACGAGGGAGGCGGAAATCTGCTCCGGAGTCTGCGCTCCAAGACCGTCCACAAGGGTTCGTTAATATTCAAGTCCAGGGACTGTGATGGCCAGGGAAGATACTGCAGTTCATTTCCACGCTCCTCATAGCACAATTGTATTATCCTGGCTGTGTGAATAGGTGCATTATCCTCCTGAAATATGGCGTCATTGTTGGGGAACAACATATGAATCGGGCTGCATTTGATCACCTAAAATTTTCACATAATCGTTGGTTGTAACTAGGCCTTTGAGAGTAATGATGGGACCAGCAGAATACCATTACATGGCTACCCATACCATCACATTTCCATGCTTAACCGTTGGAATCAAGCAATCAGGATTCTTGGCTTCTTTCGGCGTTTTCTAGGCGTAAACCCGGCCCGATGTTGGAAATAACGAAAACGTTGACTTGTCGGTCCATGTGTAGCGTTCCCACAGATCATCCATCCAGGATTTATGCTCCTCACACCATGTTGTACGTTCCTTTGCGTTGATTGTCATCACTACAGGTTTCGCTATAGCAGCTCGTCCACGAATATTCGCTTTATGTAGTTCTCGGCGGACAGTGTCGTTAGAAACCGGGTTTCAAAGATGGCTATTGAGCTCTGCAGTCACTTTAGCCGCCGTAGTTTTGTGTTGTTTTGACACAATTCGTGTTAGCGTACGACGACATCTGTAGTTTTGTTTTTCGACCACTATTTCGTTTACACGATGATGTGTTTCCATGTTTTTTGTAGGCTGAAACAGTTGCTCTTGAAACATTCAATTAAGCTGGCTGCCTTGGTTACTGATGCTCCAGCTCCCACAAGCTGCCCTCTTTGGAACTGTTAGGTCCTTCATTGCACGTCGATCTCGGCCTCTGAATGCAAATACGAGGTGTGCATTACTCGTAAACACCTTGCACTAATGCCTGGTCCGTACTGAACACGCACAGTCCAGCGCGGCACCTGCCTTAGCTGCGTTGTTAATCGTCAAACACAACCATCCCATTACTACCACTGTTCACATTATTTTGCCTATCCCCTTTGCTTCACCTGGCCGGCCGCTTCGTCACGTGGTACAACAGTGCTCCTAGCGCATAAGTCAAAACTGCAGCATCCGTGACGTTAATGTTTATGAGGTAACATACCGATACGAATAGCACCCCTTTCTCGAAATGCAACGGCAAAACGTTGAGCATCAAAACATGTCTTTTTGAGAACACATTCATCTTGCCCTTCACCCATCGTCAAGTGATCACATTTATTTGTATACTTACTACGTTTTACAACAGCTGTCTCAAAATTTTCCATTGCAAAATTCTGCTACGCCTGTAGCAAATAAACGCTGTTCACGACACGTAAACAAATGTTAACATCTCAAGGTGGGATGCCAGGCATCCTGAAATGTTGTCGTGGAAAAATAAAATCCTATAAAAGAAGCTAGTCGCAGTTAGTTCATTATGCATTATCTTCAGTTTCACCAGCTGCAGCGTTTCTATACGTCCACGGCGGACAAGAATTATGTTAATGACTAATGGTCAGACCATTCGTGGGATTGAGCCTGGAAGTTATAAATTCCAGTTGATTTTGGCCCCGCTGCACATGCTGGCGTCACATGCTTAATAAGCTGTACTGTTTCCATTTGAAAACTTCTTTGGTCTTTACATTGTGGTTCGTACGAAAATTGGTTACATATTCTGAATAAACTAGGTTTGAATCACAGTAACGCTGTTGGTTTCTTATTCGATTGCACCAACATTGATGTTCTGATGTTCCCTAAATCGATGCAGGCGAATGTCGGTACGTTGCTTTAAAAGATGATGAATGATTACCTTCGCCAAACTTGTCCTAAAAGACCTTGTATTTCGTCTCCCTGTTGCCATGCAACATTAAACTCCCATTCTTCAGTTGTTGGACAAGCTGTCCTCTTCAAAAACCAGGAGGAATTAGCGCAGGTATTCTATCGTGCCTGATCTATGTAGAACTTGATCAACAACTGGGACAGAGCTGTTAGGATCAGCTGCAACTCTTAGCTAAACAGCATTTACGGAAAATCTAAACATGACAGGAGTCCAGTTGTAACTGTACACGAGGAATACTTCAACTAAAAAATTATCGTTGTGTTTATGGCGTCAAAAGAAATTACAGTTCGACCCAGAATTCACAGAAAATGGTAACTTAATGCAAGACTACTTAGTTATACTTGCCGCCAGTGTTCTTAATGGAACGAAGGAACATCTCTGACTCTTAGTCGACACCAGATATGTGCAAGCACCTCTTACAGAGTAAATAAGGATAGAAGATAAGCCGATAGGGAAGGATCTGAGTGTCAACAAAGCATCAGTTGCATACAAAATCTTTTAAAACCTACACTGCGGGCAGCTTATATCAAAAGGGCGCTGGTCAGGATATTCGAATACCAAGTCCAGAACACTGTTTCAGATAATTACCGTAACGATGTTATATCGCTACGAGGCGGATCTCATTTCCTGCGCAACTTCCTCTGCCGGTGCTCTCCAAGAGATTTCATTTACTACTTAGGGAAATAGGGGCAAAGAACTGGCCATTATCCGGATAAAAAGCACCGTTACTGGCAGTATAAAGCTAACCTCGCGAAAGAGAAATGTCGACTAAGGCCACTTGATAACTATTTCTCTGCAGCTCATACGGTTTAAAAGAATCAAAGAAGTTGAAACCTTCCGGCAGTATTGCTACGAACGGTAAGCTTTAGAATTAGGCTATCACTATTACTTGCTTTGTTAGGCTTACCAAAAACAAAACAAAACAAAAAAAATTAGCACATGGGTCCAATTAGAAGACATGCAATAATCCATTACAAACGCGTGTGTGAGGAGAAAGTGCGGCTATTGCGCCGGATACCCTCATGTGATCTGATATTAAGAGCTGATCGCTGTACTGGAAACGCAATAGTGTATGAGATACAGTGAAGAGTGTTAAACGTGCTAATTCCAAGAAGAGATTATAGCCGGTAATATGTGAAACAACCTATAAAACACTGATTCAGCAAGATGAGTGTTTCAAGGACATTATATGAAATAATTACTCAGCTGAAGCTTAATCATGGCTCTTTGAAGAAGATTTTTACACAACAGACACCATCAGTTGTGAACCGCAAGACGTGGAGGACCCTTTTTTGGTGGCGGTGATGTGTGTGTGGGGGGGGGGCGGGGGGGGGGGGGGGCGGGGGGGGGGGGGGGGCTTGGGGAGGGGCACCCAATGATAAAGCAGAAGACAATCAACTGCAGCAGCTATCAGCTATATATCTTCGATGTCTAAAGCCTGTGTTATCAAGGAAATATTTAAGTATCTACAGACTGTTAGTACGATTTCTCAATGATCTGAATGTCTAAACAATGATGATGATTGGTTTGTGGGGCGCTCAACTGCGCGGTCATGAGCGCCCGTACAAAGTCCCAGTTTTTACACAGTCCAACCCAGCCACTGTCACGAATAATGATGATGATGAAATGATGAGGACAACACAAACACCGAGTCACAGGGCAGAAAAAATCCCCAACCCCGCCGGGAATCGAACTCGGGATCCCGTGATCTACATTCAGCAACGCTAGCAACTTTTTCTTTTTTTTTCTTTTGTTCGTTGTATTTGGTCGAAGCGGACGTCCATGACACCCATTGAAGTTCGTTGTTGATCTTTTCACTCAGTTTTTTTTATTACAGAGACACGGCAGGTCTCTGACCGAACACGCTGAGCTACCGTGCCGACAGCCACTAGACCACGAGCGGCGGACGAATGTTTAAATGACACCTCAGACTGTCCTGCTTCACAAATGACATATGTGAAGCGCAGAGCCGGCCGGTGTGGCCGAGCGGTTCTGGGCGCTACAGTCTGGAACCGTGCGACCGCAACGGTCGCAGGTTCGAATCCTGCCTCGCGTATGGATGTGTGTGATATCCTTAGGTTAGTTAGGTTTAAGTAGTTCTAAGTTCTAGGGGACTGATGACCTTAGAAGTTATGTCCCATAGTGCTCAGAGCCATTTGAACCATTTTGAAGCGCAGTCTTAGGGTACGATTTGGATAAGAACTGAAGACGAAAATTTTTTGGAGGATGAGAGTGAGGGGAGATGAGGGTGAGCGGCGGAGGAGGGAGAAGGGGGAGGAGGGGATCCGTCTTCTGATTCATTTGACACGGTCCACCAAGACTTCCTCTTATAAACCATCTTCTGCTACTTGTTGGATACTGTCGAACCTGTCTTACCTTTCAGATTTTACCCTGTACAGCGCCCCTAAGACCATAGAAGTTATTTCCTGCTATTCCGTCCGTTCTTCTAGTCAGATTTTTCAACATATTTTTTTCCTCACCGATTGGGTGTACGACCTCCTCATAACCCACCAGTACACTAGATTTTCAGCATCTCTACTCTGCCCAACAGAATTACATGGTCACTTTTCGAAACACCGTGAGTGTCTCCCACTGCGACGCGTAAGTATGAAATTTGGGTCAAAGGTGCAAAAGCTTGGTACCCTGCGAGGCCACCCTCGGGTTTGGCGACGCTTCAAACAGGAAGGTGTTGATACATGCAAAGAAAGGATCTCAACTCGGAAGTTCACGTGACTTTTAAGGTGACTTAATGATGTCACATTGACACCAAATTTCACAACAATTCTATCCATCGCCACCGTGGAATTGTTGAGGGATGAGATGGTCGTCACAGCCCTTACCCACATTTCACCCCTTCTTTTGACGTCTCCGCGATGGAGATCTGAACTGCTACACCCAGAGTTAAAATCACCTCGTTTTCTTATGGGTGGTGGAGGAAAACATTTCAGACAGATCGCCGCATAGAATTCATACGAAAAGGCCTAAGAGGGTTGCATAAAGGGCATCAATGAAAACATCCCTTTGTCTGAAGCGTTGATTCCAACACACTTCGCAGTCGGAAACAAGTCGCAGCGCATTGAGCAAAAGGAAGATGTTCTTGACGACCTTTGACACTGCTTATGCCTTCGGACGTTTCAACCTTTCTCTAAGGACATTGCGGGGCTGCATTCCCGTTAAACGTGATCGCACCCCTTAGGATTGCAGCGCGACCGCTATTTTGGTTGTTGTGTCCAGGTTGGTACCACTAGGAATTGTACAAAATCATTCATAGAAACCTGAACGTGATCCGAAGCAGCAAGTTCTATTTACAATTATCTATCGATCCCACCAATTTTGAGTCGATTCCTCGCCATTACCTTTGAAGGTGATTTTCTCAAAAACGCGGGATTGTTGACCCAAAATATCTTAGATTCCTTCGTTTTAGGTTGTACACAAGCGACCTGCCAAATCTGAGCCGAATCGGTTGGCCGTATCTGAGGCCTTCCCCTTGTAAGACATCCAGTTCGGAAACACGCCTGGTGCTACCTATGCACCTTACAAATTTGCCTATCAGATATGGTTCACCCTGGCGGCTGCTCTAGCACCTCAGTGTTAGGCAGCCCCTCCGACACCACTTGGGAGAGGCTTGCCTACTGTGTGACGGATAGAGACGGCAGCTGGTGTTGGCAGCTGGCCGCGCGCTGAATCCGGATCTGGTAGCTAGCGCACCGAATCCTCGGGAGGTCCCAGCATCCTCCTCCGATCCGGAGACAGGCGCATGCGCTCGCTAGCGACAGGAACAAAAAGCGCGCGGTCTGGCGACAACACGTGTTCACCAACTGCACACGCCGCCGCTACCGGCCGTTTGACTGCCGACTCCTGCCCGCACCCGGCGCACCCACTGTCTTCCTGCTAGCCCTCCCTTGCACCTGCAGCCAACGGTCGGCAGTCAGCTGCCAGAAACCTGCATTGGGGGAGGACCGTGCTCGGTCATCCAGAATTGGCACAGTTATTAAAATACTCCAGCCTATTCTACCCTAGTCTAATGAATAAATAGAAGTACCATCTACACAGGATATCTTCAATAAAAGTTGAAGATTCTATGAAGGTCCGATTCACAACCACTGTGTCTGTACCAAGCCATGCTGTGAATAACACTGTCATTTAAGCTACCTCTGTAGATGGGAACTGTGCGTTGAGTTTCACTAACAAGGAGACTACACGGCAATGTAGTTTTGTACTTTTTTTGTACGAGGGCTATTCGAAAAGTAAAGAAGTATTAATCTCGAAATGGATACCACAGTGAAAATTCGATGAAGCCTTGCACAGATGTGTTGGACAGTGTCTCTAATATGCCACCTCGTTCTTCTCAGTTCTGAGTGCACTGTCAGAGCGTAAAGATGGCAAAAATAGTGTCTCCGGCCAAGTATAGGTGCCTGCGGAGAGACTTCGCCTGATTTCATGCAACCCAACATAATGGAACTGTCATGCAGTTCCTTTTTCATGGCTGTAACGGATCGTGCAGCCACGTCTCGACCCCTGAGTCAACAGATGGGGACGTTTGCAAGACAACAACCATCTGCACGAACAGTTCGACGTCGTTTACAGCAGCATGGACTATCAGCTCGGAGACCATGGCTGCGGTTACCGTTGACGCTGCATCATAGACAGGAGCACCTGCGATGGAGTATTCAACGATGAACCTCGGTGCACGAATGGGAAAATATCATTTTTTCGGATGATTCCAGGTTCTGTTTACAGCATCATCATGGTCGCATCCGTGTTTGGCGACATCGCGGTGAACGCACATTGGAAGCGTGTATTCGTCATCGCCATACTGGCGTATCACCCGGCATGATGGTATGGGGTGCCATTGGTTATACGTCTCGGTCACCTCTTGTTCGCATTGACGGCAAGTTGAACAGTGGACGTTACATTTCAGATGTGTTGCGACCTGTGGCTCTACCCTTCATTCGATCCCTGCGAAACCCTACATTTCAGCAGGATAACGCACGACCGCATGCTGCAGGTCCTGTACGGGCCTTTCTGGATACAGAAAATGTTCGTCTGCTGCCCTGACCAGCACATTCTCCAGATCTGCTGAAAACGTCTGGTCAATGGTGGCCGAGCAACTGGCTCGTCACAATAAGCCAGTCACTACTCTGTAGTATCGTGTTGAAGCTGCATGGGCAGCTGTACCTGTACACGCCATCCAAGCTCTGACTCAATGCCTAGGCGTATCAAGGCCGTTATTACGGCCAGAGGTGGGTACTGATTTCTCAGGATCTATGCACCCAAATTGCGTGAAAATGTAATCACATGTCTGTTCTAGTATAATATATTTGTCCAATGAATACCCGTTTATCATCTGCATTTCTTCTTGGTGTAGCAATTTTAATGGCCAGTAGTGTATTTGAACCCATTTTACTAGACATTTTTGGTACATACCAAGTTATTGTTCGCCCTGTAGTTGTGTTTCGAAGTTAGTTTGATTAGTTACGTGATAATCAATACTGGATGACGTCACTGTTGATGAAAAGGAATTATGACAGCACAGAAGTGTTGAGGCACAAACATCATGGTGAGGCAGCTTACACATTTCGTCCACCTAGTGCGTACTTCAGTGAGAGTAAGCTTTCGCCCCATGCTCGTAACCAACACCTGTCACCCACCTGACACATAGTCTAGTGGAATAAGTTTTCGATCCTTGGTCGTAGCGAACACTTGCCTCTCGCCTGGCATATAGTCCAGTGCAGTAAACTTCCGCTCCTTTATCACAGCCAACGCTTGCTGCCCACTTGACGTGTAATCCAGTGGTGTGCGCTATCACCCCTTGTTCATAGCCAATACTTGTCGTCCTCCTGATTACAGTCCAGCGGAATAAGCTTTCTCCCTTTGGTCATGGCCGGCCGGAGTGGCATGGCTGTGTGTGATGTCCTTAGGTTAGTTAGGTTTAATTAGTTCTAAGTTCTAGGCAACTGATGACCTCAGAAGTTAAGTCGCATAGTGCTCAGAGCCATTTGAACCATTTTTTTGGTCATGGCCGACATTTGTCGCCCACCTGACATATAGTCCACAGGAGTAAGCTTTCCACCCTTGGTCATAGCCAACACTTGGTCAACATTGTCGTCCACCCTGACATACAATCCAGTGGAATAAGCTTTTGCTCCTTGGTCGCAGCTGACACTTTTGGCCCACCTGACGAATAGTCCAGCAGTTACCTTTCGTCCTTTGGTCGTAGTCAACATTTGTGGGCCACCTGGCACATACTCCAGTGGGAGTAACGTTTCGCCCCTTGGTCGTACCCAACGCTCGTCGCCCACCTGACGTATAGTCTAGTGGAGTAAGACGGCAGTGCTTGCTCGTAGCCAACACCTATCGCCCCAAATTGACGAATAGCCGAATGGAGTAAGCTTTTGCCCCTTGGTCTTAGGCATCACTTGTCGCCCACCTGACGTATAGTCAAGTGCAGTAAGCTTTCGCCCCCTTCGGTCGTAGCGAGGTTCGTCGCCTATCAAGGCGATCCTAGTGCCCCCACCAAGCGGCGAGCCACCCCGCTGCGCGTTCCGACACGGCTGTTTATTTGCCGGCCGGCCGGCCTACGACGTCGATATCTGATATTTATTATCTCGGCGCCACGTGCTTCCCCGTTTACATCAGCAAATATTTGGGAAGGGGTTTGCAGGGCGGTTTGTTTGCGCAGCGAAAGTAATCAGGGCGCGGGCAGCGTGGAGGAAGGCACAGCGCGGGCCGGGAAGACGGGAGCCATTCTTTCATCGTGCGCCGCGTCGGGAAGGCGAGGGGGGGGGGGGGGGGGGAGGGGCGCGGATAATTGCGTCTGGGCTGCGCTCGGCGTGCAGGCAGGCGCCCCGTTTCCTCCAGGCGTATCAACGCGAGCTCCGCTGCTGTGTTGGCGCAAAGCATCCTGCCAAAATCAACACATAGCGGAGCTGGCTTATTCGTCGCGTTGTCGGTCACCTGTCGCGCTGATATAAAACGCAGAACGAGCAATAAAATGCTGCTTAACGTGGATCTTAGAAACTGCCGAAAGTAACAGAAAGGTGTTTGGAATATTTGATCGGGTGAACAGAGGAACAATTTTATAGAATAAAATCTATTTATTTGTTCCACGACCGATTTCGGAGCTTAAAGCTTCATCTTCAGGTGCCACCAAATAATTATGGGAACGTAAATGTGTGGCGGTCGGGCCAGTCAGTCATGGGGAATCGCACCCGCGTCAAACAAACGCATGGGAGCGAAGGACCGGCAACCACGCCGCCCGCCTGGACAGCGCGACAACTTTAAGCTCGAAACTGGTCGTGGAAAAAACTGAGAATTTTATTGACAACTCAAGCGGTTTTTTATTATTTTATCAAAGGGTTCGTTTACAAATAGTTTTTACTGCTGCCCTCACTCTAGTAAACGTGTAGCAAAATGCATACCGTAATACCTATGACCACTTGTTCATTCTAATATTGTGAAACAAATATCTTCTCTTGCAAGGTCTTTGTTTTCCCTATTTTGGGAGGGGGTAGTATGGACCAAAAGAGGGAAAAAAATCCCAGTAAACATGAGCTCTAGAATGCATATCTTAAGAGGAATGAGCTCTTCTTCAGTAGAAGAGATGTGTTTCACAGTAGCGAAGGAGAACAACTGCTCACAATCTTAAGGTATGCATTTTAGAGACCACGTTTACTACACACAATTTTTCTTCTTCTATTATGCTGTCTGTCCGTCCGTCAGACTCCTTCTTCTGAGGAATGGGTGGGCGTATCAAGCTGAAATTTATGTACCATAGTAAGGTCTATGGACCCTTGGCGATGTAAAAAATGAAGCTTCCAAGTCATTTCAATCAAAATATACGGCCATTGATGTCACATAGTTTCATACAATCTCACTCACTAAAACCTACAGGATAAAAATGGAAAATAGCGTATGGCATCGTTCGCCGAGGGCCCCAACCGGGGAAGTTCGGCCGCCAGCTGCAAGTCTTATTTCAGTCGACGCCATATTGGGCGACTTGCACATCGGTGCTGAGGATGAAGTGATGATGAGGACAACACAACACCCAGTCCCCGTGAGGCGTAAATCTCCAACCCGGCCGGGAATCGAACCCGGGCCCACTTGCTTGGGAGGCAAGCACGTTACCACCCAGAAATGCAGGCGGACACTTACAGGATAATTCCTCTTGACACAGAATCACGAAGGAAGGTTTCACGGTACAAACAAACGAAAAAAATCAGAAAACTGTTAATTTGTAATTATATCACACAAAGAAAAATTAATTTTGTTATTTGTTATCCGTCTGCAAACTTGAAATTAAAATATTGTCGAAAGTCTTGGAATCACTGGGACCGACATCTTGCCAGTGCTGTTGTGGTCTTCAGTCCTGACACTGGTTTGATGCAGATCTCCATGCTACTCTATCCTGTGCAAGCTTCTTCATCTCCCAGTACCTACTGCAGCCTACATCCTTCTGAATCTGCTTATTGTATTCATCTCTTGGTCTCCCTCTATGATTTTTACCCTCCACGCTGCCCTCCAATACTAAATTGGTGATCCCCTGTTGCCTTAGAACATGTCCTACCAACCGATCCCTTCTTCTAGTCAAGCTGTGCCACAAACTCCTCCCCAATCCTATTCAATACCTCCTCATTAGTTATGTGATGTACCCATATAATCTTCAGTATCCTTCTGTAGCACCACATTTCGAAAGCTTCTATTCTCTTCTTGTCTAAACTATTTATCGTCCAAGTTTCACATTCATACATGGCTACACTCCATACAAATACTTTCAGAAACGACTATACTCGATGTTAACAAATTCCTCTTCTTCAGAAACGCTTTCCTTGCCATTGCCAGTCTACATTTCTATCCTCTCTGCTTCGACCGTCATCAAAACTCATCTACTACATTAAGTGTCTTATTTCCTAATCTAATTCCCTCACAATCACCTGATTTAATTCGACTACGTTCCATTATCCTCGTTTAGCTTTTGTTGTTGTTGTTGTTGTTTGTTTGGAGGGAAGAGACCAAACAGCGAGGTCATCGGTCTCATCGGATGAGGCAAGGATGGGGAAGGAAGTCGGCCGTGCCCTTTCAAAGGTACCATCCCAGCATCTGCTTGGATCGATTTAGGAAAATCACGGAAAACCTAAATCAGGATGGCCGGACGCGGGATTGAACCGTCGTCCTCCCGAATGCGATAGCTTTTGTTGATCTTCGTATTATATCCTCCTTTCAAGACACTATCCATTCCGTTCAACTGCTCTTCCAAGTCCTTTGCTGTCTCTGACAGGATTACAATGTCATCGGCGAACCTATAAGTTTTTATTTCTTCTCCATGGATTTTAATACGTACTCCGAATTTTTCTTTTGTTTTCTTTACAGCTTGCTCAATATACAAATTGGATAGCATCGGAGAGAGGCTACAACCCCGTCTCACTCCCTTCCCAACCACTGCATCCCTATCATGCCCCTTGACTCTTATAACTGCCATCTGGTTTCTGTACAAATTGTAAACAGCCTTTCGCTCCCTGTATTTTACCCCTGCCACCTTTAGAATTTGGAAGAGACAGTATCAATGTCACCAACAAGACAGAAGTCGTCGCGATTGTCGATTCCCAGAACGGATGAGCTGTCTATAAGTTTGTACGGAACCCTCAGTGCGCGATACAGTTTTCTTAATAGTTTTTTCCTAAAGGAGTGTTTCACTCTTCCATCAAAAAGTGCCTTGGTTTTGCTCCAGTGATTATAGACGCCGTTGTTATCTTTCATTTCGAACTTTACCACAATCGACCACTTTATCTCAGGAAGGTACACCAGTCTCTTTTCCCGGCTGAAAGGTCTCGCAAGCTACGAGCAAGTCTGTACACAACTACTCGCAGCGCACTCGTTTCGCTTTCTAAGACGCGTGGCGCCTCGCTTTAAAGCCGGCTACTCGGTACTATTGAGCGCCGCCCGCTGCACGCACTTGGGCGGGAATTATTAAGGACGAGAGGCCGGAGACACGTGTGCGCCTCCACACGTGCTGAGTGCCTTTTTGCCGCTCGGCGCGCCGCTATGAATTCTTGAGCGCCTTCTTCTGCTTCCCGGCGTGTCGGCTGTCGCGCGGCCTCCATCATCAGCGGCGCTTCTGATGAAACACCTCGCACACCACAGGACGGGTAACTAGGACGCGCGTTGCCGCGGCTGGCACAAGAAGGCACCGCAGGCGAGCTTTCCCGACATTACGCAGGTACGTCAGACCCTTCCGCGATCATCTAAGTCCACTCCGAGTCCCAGACGGTAGGCGACAAAAACATGTTGTTGTTGTTGTTGTGGTATTCAGTCCTGAGACTGGTTTGATGCAGCTCTCCATGCTACTGTATCCTGTGCAAGCTTCTTCATCTCCCAATACGTACTGCAGCCTACATCCTTCTGAATCTGTTTAGTGTATTCATCTCTTGGTCTCCCTCTACGATTTTTACCCTCCACGCTGCCCTCCAACACTAAATTGGTGATCCCTTGATGCCTCAGAACATGTCCTACCAACCGATCCCTTCTTCTTGTCAAGTTGTGCCACAAACTCCTCTTCTCCCCAATCCTATTCAATATTTCCTCATTAGTTACGTGATCTACCCATCTAATCTTCAGCATTCTTCTGTAGCACCACATTTCAAGGGCTTCTATTCTCTTCTTGTCTAATCTGTTTATGGTCCATGTTTCACTTCCATAGATGGCTACACTCCATACAAATACTTTCAGAAACGACTTCCTAACATTTAAATCTATACCTGATGTTAACAAATATTTCTTCTTCAGAAACGCTTTCCTTGCCATTGCCAGTCTACATTTTATATCCTCTCTACTTCGACCATCATCAGTTACTTTGCTCCCTAAATAGCAAAACTCATTTACTACTTTAAGTGTATCATTTGCTAATCTAATTCCCTCAGAGTCGCCCGACTTAATTCGACTACATTCCATTATCCTCGTTTTGATTTTGTTGATGTTCATCTTATACCCTCCTTTCAAAACACTGTCCATTCCGTTCAACTGCTCTTCCAAGTCCTTTGCTGTCTCTGACAGAATTACAATGTCATCGGCGAACCTTAAAGTTTTTATTTCTTTTCCAGGGATTTTAATATCTACTTCGAATTTTTCTTTTGTTTCCTTTACTGCTTGCTCAATATACAGATTAAATAACATCGGGGAGAGGCTACAACCCTGTCCCACTCCCTTCCCAACCACTGCTTCCCTTTCGTGTCCCTCGACACTTATAACTGTCATCTGGTTTCTGTACAAATTGTAAATAGCCTTTCGCTCCCTGTATTTTACCCCTGCCACATTTATAATTTGAAAGAGAGTATTCCAGTCAACATTGCCGAAAGCTTTCTCTAAGTCTACAAATGCTAGAAACGTAGGTTTGCCTTTTCTTAATCTATTTTCTAAGATAAGTCGTAGGGTCAGTATTGCCTCACGTGTTCCAACATTTCTACGGAATCCAAACTGATCTTCCCCGAGGTCGGCTTCTACACAGTTTTTCCATTCGCCTGTAAAGAATTCGCCTTAGTATTTTGCAGCCGTGACTTATTAAACTGATACTTCGGTAATTTTCACATCTGTCAACGCCTGCTTAAACATAGGAAAAAAATAGTAACTCCTGGGAGTCATGACGCCAATATTGTGCAATACGTCACAGTTCGGTGCAGAAAAGAGTCCACAGCTTCCTCAGATACGTCATAAATCGCTACAGCCTCTCATTTCCCACATGTTTCATTCAGGCTTACGTTTTCGTTAATCTCAATTCGCACTTTCTGACCCTTCCGATGATTGGTGCAGGGTCATGACTTTCGAGTGTTCCACACTGTACATGCCAACGGCCATCCGTTCAAGTGGTTCAAATGGCTCTGAGCACTACGGGACTTAACATCTGAGGTCATCAGTCCCTTAGAACTGCTTAAACCTAACTAACTTAAGGACATCACACACATTCATGTCCGAGGCAGGATTCGAACCTGCGACCGTAGCGGTCGCGCGTTTCCAGACTGAAGCGCCTAGAACCGCTCGGCAACAACGGGGCCATCTGTCCAAAGGCGCATGAAACGTGATACATTTCAAAAGGCCAGCTGTCGTCACACAGCGGACGCCCATTTGCGGTTCTGGCGTGCAAATTCCAGCCTTGTCCGCCGATAAACAGCCATCAGCACGGGTACGTGAACCAGGAGCCAGCTTCAACGCAACAACTTTCGCCGAACTATCCTTGAGGAGACACTGTCGGTAGCCCCTTGATTCCTTTGGGCAGTCGGTTGCTCAATAGTTGCACGTCTATTCGCCCACAGACGAGACGCAGCCGTCGGTCACCCCTTTTATCTATGTTCCGTGGTGCACCAAAGTTGCCTTGGGGCTGGCTTCGGACAGCGCCATTTCGCCATGCATCTTGTTCTTTAATCACGGCGGTACGCCAACAGTTTACAAACTTAGCCGTTTCGGATATGCCTCATTCCTTGGCCCGAAAGCTAATAACGATGCTCGTTTGGATGTCAGACAAATCGCTCCGTTTCTTCATTACGACAACGGCTGCACTGTTTCCAGCGTCCCCCCACACGCTCTGTATATGCTCCAATGCTGGCCGGAGTGGCCGTGCGGTTCTGGGCGCTACAGTCTGGAACCGAGCGACCGCTACGGACGCAGGTTCGAATCCTGCCTCGGGAATGGATGTGTGTGATGTCCTTAGGTTAGTTAGGTTTAATTAGTTCTAAGTTCTAGGCGACTGATGACCTCAGAAGTTAAGTCACATAGTGCTCAGAGCCATTTGAACCATTTTTTTATGCTCCACTGCTAGTGCTACAACTTCCTGTCTGCGAGTGGCTACTAACGTCGAATATAGGCGGTGACCCCATTAATGTGACTGCACCGTGTATAAATCATTCTGGATCTCTCGAATCCAGCTTGTAATTCATGAGTGGGCGATAAAGTATTTCAAAATGGTTCAAATGGCTCTGAGCACTATGGGACTTAATCTCTGAGGTCATCAGTCCCATAGTTCTTAGAACTACTTAAACCTAACTAACGTGGGGACATCGCACACATCCATGCCGGAGGTAGGATTCGAACCTGCGACCGTAGCGGTCGCGTGGTTCCACACTGTAGCGCCTAGAACCGCTTGGCCACTCCGGCCGGCTGGCCCCAGTCGATGTGGCATAGGGTCTCAGAGCTCATCGTCTTGGGAGAAGCGACTATCTGCAGCATACTAATTATAATGACGTGGAAAAATGGGCAACGCTTGCTCGCCGAGAGTGCTGAGATAAAAATCCTGGGTCTTGTTCATGGTACCCTAAATGAGTGATACAAGTTTCTGACAGCCGATGTGGAGCTAGTCACGAAGTCAGCATCGCCGAGGTAATACACAGTGAGTGCATCTATACCGGTGCTCCATTCCTGGAGAAGACAGCGGATACGGCGAACTGACCACGGCGATAGTATTCGTGTTTCGCGTCGCGGCGCCTAGCGACGTGTTCGCTTGAGCAGCCACTTTCTGTGCGAGCCACGGACGCGCGTACAGAGCCCAGCTTCCGGTCGTGCAGGAATGCAACTCTCGGAGACTTCACGCCTTCTCGTTCGGGACCCTGTCCTCCGCACTGATGAAGTCTCCTAAGTGACACATAGGAGATGTAGCAAAAAATAATAAAACACTTGCGTTTGATTGTTTTACATATGCTAGCTGAGATGCGATAGATCAGTGAGTCCCAACCTTTCTAGGACCATTACTCCTCAATGGAAACCCCCCACCATCATCAACATTAAGCCTAACTAAACTTCAGAATTAAAAAAAAATATTTGAACACTTTTATTTTTAAAATGACGAAGGCTAAATGATATTTACTTTTTGTGAGTTTTTTTTTTTTTTTTTTTTTTTTTTATCAAACCATGAGCTGATGAGTCAGTAGCAATTCACAGTGCATCAAGAGTGCTACCTACCGCTCCTTCTCAGAAAAGGAAGCTGGTTATCCACATTGAGAGTAGACGTTGAAAAATATGATTCCTCTGTACCAATCTTCTCCCTAGTGGCACTAGCTTCCCTCATAGCCTGCATCCCCATTTAAAATCATCCTAGTTAAAACAGGTGCGCTATACTCTTCGTCTGTAAATCACTTGATTGCTGGACTCCTTGCTATTGAAATGACAGACTGGATGACTTCAGGCTGCCGATACTTCGTACCTGACCACTGAAACTATAATAATCAAAAATGGTTCAAATGGCTCTGAGCACTATGGGACTTAACATCTGAGGTCATCAGTCCCCTAGACTTAGAACTACTTAAACCTAACTAAGCTAAGGACATTACACACATCCATGCCCGAGGCAGGATTCGAACCTGCGACCGCAGCAGTCACGCGGTTCCGGACTGAAGTGCCTAGAACCGAACTATAATATAATAATAATAATAACATTGTGTAGGCCCTACAGCAGTGTAGTATACATTACATGGTTATTGTTGTGTTGTCAGTTCGTTTATTGATGCGGAGCGAATAACAAAGCAATTTTTCGTCTTTTAGCGAATAACAAAGCAATTTTTGGTCTTTTGCGAGAACTACATACATGAGATATTTAAGCATATGAGACATACGTCTCAGTTTTTCTGTCACAGACGCGTGGTATGAAGTATGTGCTTAGAGGGTGGAATATGAGTGCTAGACGTTCATACCTTCACTTCGCAAGCTGAAGCTTCCACGATATTCTGTCAGGTGTTAATATGTTTCTTTAAAAAAAACTGTAATGATCAGTAACTTATGTAATTAGTACTAAAGTTTTACGGAACAGTGATAATAGTAATGATCTTTCAACAATAATTTACTTTCGTGATCGAAACACAGTCGAATCCTTTTGTATTTACGACTTAGAAAATTACAGTTTACCCCTCAGGAGGTAATTATCCGAAAGTTAGGAACCAATAACACAATTAATGCTACACACTTTTAGAGGTTGTAGTGCGGACTTAGCAGATGCAGTTTTACATAGGAACCCATGTCTGGAAACGTCATGCAACGACGTTACACAGCGTCAAAGTTGTATGCTCCGGGGCCTGTAAATGTGGGTATATTCAGGGTGACTCCGTGATGATGTTACAGATTTTTTAGGATGATGGAGGCGGATAAATGTTTCAAAATGGTTCAAATGGCTCTGAGCACTATGGGACTCAACTGCTGAGGTCATCAGTCGCCTAGAACTTAGAACTAATTAAACCTAACTAACCTAAGGACATCACACACATCCATGCCCGAGGCAGGATTCGAACCTGCGACCGCAGCGGTCGCGCGGTTCCAGACTGTAGCGCCTAGAACCGCACGGCCACCCCAGCCGGCGATAAATGTTTCAATTTGACGTAAGCCACCCTGGTTGGGGAACAAACGAGTCGAAAGTTAAAAGCGAAAATCATGCTCTTACCACTGAAAGCGGAATACTTGTGCCGATAATGTTGCTGCTAAGAATGTGTGTTATGCAACTCTCAGAGACTGCAGTATGGATCAAATCAAGAAAATAAGTCCGGTAAACATGGGCTCTGAAATGCATACCTAAGGATCTAAGGGCGCTTGCTCATCTTCGGTACTGTGAAACACATCTCCAGTATTGATTCAAATGGTTCAAATGGCTCTGAGCACTATGGGACTTAACATCTGAGGTCATCAGTCCCCTAGAACTTAGAACTACTTAAACCTAACTAACCTAAGGACGTCACACACATCCATGCCCGAGGCAGGATTCGAACCTGCGACCGCAGCGGTCGCGCGGTTCCAGACTGAAGCGCCTAGAACCGCTCGGCCACACCGGCCGGCTCCTGTATTGAATATGTGCTCATAGTTGTTAGCGTGTGCATTTTAAAGAACACGTTTACTAGACTTTTTTTCTTTCTATGGTCCATACTACCATCTCAGAAAGCTCTGTACCCTACAATCTTAGCAACAACAGTAGTGGTACATGAATCCCACTGTTAATAGATGTTAGAATGATGTTCGTACATAATTTCCAATTCGCTCGTTTCCGAACCAGGGACCCTTGTGTCAAATTGATACAATTATCCATCCGTGAAAGTCAATAAAATCGTATACTATACAGACATTTACAGGCCCAGCCCTAAACTTTGGCGCTTTGTAGCGCCGTTGGACGACTTTTCCTGACATGGGTTCCTGTGTAAAACTTGATCTACCAAGTCCCCTGTGCAACCTCTAGACGTGTGTAACATGAGTTTTGAAACGCCCTCCACAAATAAATTATCACCTACTTCCATACACGTTTGCTTCCGGTTTGGGTTTCAGTTACTCTTAAGTTTATGCAATACAGCTGTATGAGACTTCTGGCTTGCGGAGTATAGATACAGGTATAGACTGATTTTCTACCGTTCCTTTTAACTGCATTTTGAATATTGAGGCTGCACAACGTGCCATATTTAAAGTTTTCGTTTTCTACTTTCATGTGCCCCTTCTTTGCTCACAGCTAACACTCGCAGAGATGCACGTGCTATGTCATAGAGGCTCAAACTTGGTTTTGATAAATGATAACATTGTAATCGTAGGAAGTGCATTCGGGCGAAAAGTGTAAATATCTCAAAGCAAAGAAAAGTACAAAATGTTGATAATTTCAGTGTATAAAGTAAAGCTGTCATCAAGCAATACTTGATTTCCACGCCACAGGGCATGGGTCTATTGGATATGAAACGCACTTGCCTTTTCCGACCCTTGAACTGACTTACCGAACCAATTAAATTGCAGTGTAACTTCAATTACAATTATGGTTTTTTTAAACATTTTCTGTGGTGGTCACAAAGTGGAAGGGATTTCATTATGATTCGCCAGAGAAACGCCATTTCTCTGAGTCTGGCCAAGAAAATGTCATCACTGCTGCGTTGTGTCAGATATTTCCACGTACCGCTTTATGACGTTGCGATAGAAACTCGTTGTGCAATAAGCGTCGTATTCGCCTTTGGTCTCTGCGTGCGTGGCAGTCGTAACTGCACGCCACGCTGGTCATAAATTTTTTAAACAAGTTTCTACTGTACTTCACCTGCCCTAATGCCTTCTTTTTTCATGAACGTCTGTTACTAATCGCCAGGAGTCATAAACTAGTATTTTTTTTCTCAACCACTCCTTCAACATTTATTTCCAGTAAACTCTTTCCAAGAAGTCGTTTTGTCAGAGTTCTGTGAAGCAGTTTTCAGGAGCTCATTCTTGATCGTGCCTGAAATGTGCGATGACTAATAGAAAGTTAATTTGTCTCGCTTGTGGATTTCTCCGTACATTAATGACCAGTGCTTTGGAACTGTCGTAGCGGGGAGATGGCTACTGGCAAGCAAGTGAACCTGTAACGTACAACTGGCGCCTAGGTAAACATCTGCTTTAGATCGGTACACCCCTTTAAGAATTAAACTCCCATGTGTAAAACGTCATGGCCCTCGAACTATGTGTCGCATAATGGTACAATTTTGCAGATACATCCTGTGGTATATGTGAATATTGTCGGCAAAATGTTTTACAAATAAAATTAGTACTAAGTCATCATGCCGGTGCTGCAATTTTAGAGCGAAAAGTGATAATTTTTTTTCCTTTCGTAATTTTTGAAGAATATCAGCTTGAAAAGCTTTCGTACAGATTTGAAATGATGTGTTGGGAGTCGCTAAGAGCTCTTATTCCCGAATACTGGGCCGGCCGCACTGGCAGAGCGGTTCTAGGCCCTTCAATCCGGAACCACGCTGCTGCTACTGTCACAGGTTCGAATCCTGCCTCGGGCATGCATATGTGTGATGTCCTTAGGTTAGTTAGGTTTAAGTAGTTCTAAGTCTAGGGGACTGATGACCTCAGATGTTAAGTCCCATAGTGATTCGAGCCGTTAGAGCCAAATACTGGACGAAAATAGTGTGGATAACATGCGCGCCAGGAATAAAGCTGCCGCAAGATATACAAAACCAGGGTTGTGTAGAAAGTTTCTAGCAGCTCATAAACCGCAAGTCTGACGACAGTGGGTTTGTGTTTGAAAGAGCGTTATGTTTCAACCTCGGAGGCTCTCCGGAGAATTGGTGAGGAAAGGAATCTATGAAAAACGACGGCAAGAAGAAGCGACAGGGCGAAAGGACATCTGTGAAGACATGAGGCAATAACTTCCACTGCACTAGAGGGAGCTGTAGAGGGCAAAAACTGTAGAGGAAATAACAGAGGACATGGGTTGCAAGTGTCGAGTTTGGCACCGGAGAGGAATTCGCGGTAGGCCGCATCAAACCAGTCAGAAGAGTGATGACTCAAAAAAACAAATAACTACACAGTTGCCGGCCGGGGTGGCCGAGCGGTTCTAGGCGCTACAGTCTGGAGCCGGGTGACCGCTACGGTCGCAGGTTCGAATCCTGCCTCGGGCATGGATGTGTGTGATGTCCTTAGGTTAGTTAGGTTTAAGTAGTTCTAAGTTCTAGGGGACTGATGACCTTAGAAGTTAAGTCCCATAGTGCTCAGAGCCATTTAACTACACAGTTATATCGTAAACAACATTTTCTGCATTTCTGATAAAAAGTTTTGCCACATTATGTACAGTAGCTAAATGTAATACCTGACTTTACCATAAGATCATAGCTGTTAATGAGATTATGGTACCATTCAAAATTTTTAATATAGGTCAGTAACTGTAGGACACATTAAAAATCATTTATTGCCAGGGTACGTCCTTAGGCAGCCTGCAACTGGAACCGTGCACCGGACTAGCCATTTAGTAATATACAGGGTGGTCCATTGATCGTGACCGGGTCAATATCTCACAAAATAAGCGTCAAACGAAAAAACTACAAAGAACGAAACTTGTCTAGCTTGAAGGGGGAAACCAGATGGCGCTATGGTTGGCCCTTTAGATGGCGCTGACATAGGTCAGACGGATGTCAACTGCGTTTTTTTAAATAGGAACCCCTATTTTTTAATTCATATTCGTGTAGTACATAAAGAAATATGAATGTTTTAGCTGGACCACTTTTTTCGCTTTGTGATTGATGGCGCTGTAATAATCACAAAGATATGTCTCACAATTTTAGACGAACAGTTGGTAAGAGGTAGGTTTTTCAAATTAAACTACAGAACGTAGGTACGTTTGAACATTTTATTTCGGTTGTTGCAATGTGATACATGTATCTTTGTGAACTTATTTCTGAGAACGCATACGCCGGCCGCGGTGGTCTAGCGGTTCTAGGCGCGCGGTCCGGAACCGCGCGACTGCTACGGTCGCAGGTTCGAATCCTGCCTCGGGCATGGATGTGTGTGATGTCCTTAGGTTAGTTAGGTTTAAGTAGTTCTAAGTTCTAGGGGACTGATGACCTTAGAAGTTAAGTCCCATAGTGCTCAGAGCCATTTAACTACACAGTTATATCGTAAACAACATTTTCTGCATTTCTGATAAAAAGTTTTGCCACATTATGTACAGTAGCTAAATGTAATACCTGACTTTACCATAAGATCATAGCTGTTAATGAGATTATGGTACCATTCAAAATTTTTAATATAGGTCAGTAACTGTAGGACACATTAAAAATCATTTATTGCCAGGGTACGTCCTTAGGCAGCCTGCAACTGGAACCGTGCACCGGACTAGCCATTTAGTAATATACAGGGTGGTCCATTGATCGTGACCGGGTCAATATCTCACAAAATAAGCGTCAAACGAAAAAACTACAAAGAACGAAACTTGTCTAGCTTGAAGGGGGAAACCAGATGGCGCTATGGTTGGCCCTTTAGATGGCGCTGACATAGGTCAGACGGATGTCAACTGCGTTTTTTTAAATAGGAACCCCCATTTTTTAATTCATATTCGTGTAGTACATAAAGAAATATGAATGTTTTAGCTGGACCACTTTTTTCGCTTTGTGATTGATGGCGCTGTAATAATCACAAAGATATGTCTCACAATTTTAGACGAACAGTTGGTAAGAGGTAGGTTTTTCAAATTAAACTACAGAACGTAGGTACGTTTGAACATTTTATTTCGGTTGTTGCAATGTGATACATGTATCTTTGTGAACTTATTTCTGAGAACGCATACGCCGGCCGCGGTGGTCTAGCGGTTCTAGGCGCGCAGTCCGGAACCGCGCGACTGCTACGGTCGCAGGTTCGAATCCTGCCTCGGGCATGGATGTGTGTGATGTCCTTAGGTTAGTTAGGTTTAAGTAGTTCTAAGTTCTAGGGGACTGATGACCTTAGAAGTTAAGTCCCATAGTGCTCAGAGCCATTTAACTACACAGTTATATCGTAAACAACATTTTCTGCATTTCTGATAAAAAGTTTTGCCACATTATGTACAGTAGCTAAATGTAATACCTGACTTTACCATAAGATCATAGCTGTTAATGAGATTATGGTACCATTCAAAATTTTTAATATAGGTCAGTAACTGTAGGACACATTAAAAATCATTTATTGCCAGGGTACGTCCTTAGGCAGCCTGCAACTGGAACCGTGCACCGGACTAGCCATTTAGTAATATACAGGGTGGTCCATTGATCGTGACCGGGTCAATATCTCACAAAATAAGCGTCAAACGAAAAAACTACAAAGAACGAAACTTGTCTAGCTTGAAGGGGGAAACCAGATGGCGCTATGGTTGGCCCTTTAGATGGCGCTGACATAGGTCAGACGGATGTCAACTGCGTTTTTTTAAATAGGAACCCGCATTTTTTAATTCATATTCGTGTAGTACATAAAGAAATATGAATGTTTTAGCTGGACCACTTTTTTCGCTTTGTGATTGATGGCGCTGTAATAATCACAAAGATATGTCTCACAATTTTAGACGAACAGTTGGTAAGAGGTAGGTTTTTCAAATTAAACTACAGAACGTAGGTACGTTTGAACATTTTATTTCGGTTGTTGCAATGTGATACATGTATCTTTGTGAACTTATTTCTGAGAACGCATACGCCGGCCGCGGTGGTCTAGCGGTTCTAGGCGCGCAGTCCGGAACCGCGCGACTGCTACGGTCGCAGGTTCGAATCCTGCCTCGGGCATGGATGTGTGTGATGTCCTTAGGTTAGTTAGGTTTAAGTAGTTCTAAGTTCTAGGGGACTGATGACCACAGTAGTTAAGTCCCATAGTGCTCAGAGCCATTTTTTTGAGAACGCATGCTGTTACAGCGTGATTACCTGTAAATACCACATTAATGCAATAAATGCTCAAAATGATGCCCGTCAACCTCAATGAATTTGGCAATACGTGTAACGACATTCCTCTCAACAGCGTGTAGTTCGCCTTTCGTAATGTTCGCACATGCATTGACAATGCGCTGACGCATGTTGTCAGGCGTTGTCGGTGGATCACGATGGCAAATATCCTTCAACTTCCCCCACAAAGAAATCCGGGGACGTCAGATCCGGTGCGGGCCATGGTATTGTGCTTCGACGACCAATCCACATGTCATGAAATATGCTATTCCATACCGCTTCAACCGCACGCGAGCTATGCGCCGGACATCCATCATGTTGGAAGTACTTCGCCATTCTGTCATGCAGTGAAACATCTTGTAGTAGCATCAGTAGAGCATTACGTAGGAAATCAGCATATATTGCGCCATTTAGATTGCCATCGATAAAATGGGGGCCAATTATCCTTTCTCCCATAATGCCGCACCATACATTAACCCGCGAAAGTCCCTGATGTTTCACTTGTCGCAGTCATCGTGGATTTTCCGTTGCCCAATAGTGCATATTATGTCGGTTTACGTTACTGCTGTTGGTGAATGACGGTTCGTCCCGTAATTTGTCTTGTGCCCAGTTGCAGAACTGTACACGACGTTCAAAGTCGTCGCCATGCAATTCCTGGTGCATAGAAATATGGTACGGGTGCAATCGATGTTGATGTAGCATCCTCTACTCTGACGTTTTAGAGAGTCCCGATTCTCGCGCAATTTGTCTGCTACTGATGTGCGGAGTAGCCGCGACAGCAGCTAAAACACCTAATTGGGCATCATCATCTGTTGCAGGTCGTGTTTCACGTTTCACATGTGGCTGAACACTTTCTCTTTCCTTAAATAACGTAACTATCCGGCGAACGGTCCGGACACTTGGATGATATTGTTCAGGATACCGAGCAGGATACATAGCACACGCTAATTGGGCATTTTGATCACAATAGCCACACATCAACGCGATATCGACCTTTCCCGTAATTGGTAAAATGCCCATTTTAACACGGGTAATGGAGCACGTAGCAAATATCGTCCGCACTGGCGCAATGTTACGTGATACCACGTACTTATACGTTTGTGACTATTACAGCGCCATCTATCAAAAGCGAGAAAAGTGGTCCAACTAAAACATTCATTTTTCTGTACGTACTACACGAATATGTAATAAAAAATGGGGGTTCCTATTTAAAAAAACGCAGTTGATATCCGTCTGACCTATGGCAGCGCCACCTAGCGGGCCAACCATAGCGCCATCTGGTTTCCCCCTTCAAGCTAGACAAGTTTCGTTCTTTGTAGTTTTTTCGTTTGACGCTTATTTCGTGAGATATTTGCCCCGGTCACGATCAATGGACCACCGTGTACATACTTGAAGTTTATTAATGGAAGTTTCTACATATTTGTAGGAGGTACAGTCCTGCGAAATCGAATGAATCTTTTCGAAACAGCCTTCGTAATAGCTCTAGTTAGCCGGTGTTCCCGATTTTCGAAAGCAAACTGATCCGGCGACGATTTCCGGCGGGCGGTGGGCTCAGGTCGGCTCAGTTTTCGGCCCGTGCGTGTACTCTTTTTGAACCGGACGCTTTTGTTACGAATCGGGGACAGCAACGACGCAAAAAAATAAATAAATCCGAGAGGCGCGGCTCCGGCTGTGCCGCTGCGCCTCGCCGGCTGTTAATCGCTTTTAATCCCCCCCACCCCGGCGCGGGCGCGCCCGCTGCGTTCTCCCATGTGCCGACGGCAGCCGACCTCGCTCCTGCAGCAAACGCTGCGCCCAAATCCTCGCGCGGGAGGTGCAGGCTTATAAGTATCGATCATCCCCCCGACGCGCTCGCTTATATAGTGGCCTCCTTCCACCGGCAGACATCGCGAGCGTAATCAAAAAATCACCAGCGCGAGCTCGCCATTTATGTAAAGCAGCAAATGTAAATTACGCTCACCGTTCTCGAAGTGCGCCGAGCACTTGTACAGCCGCTTGAAAGTCGCATTGGCCGTTAACGCATGAATATGAAAACTACAGGACACGCAGAAGCGCAAAGAAACATCTGCATAGCATTTTGCATCGATCGCCCACTGCAGATTCTGTATTCCGGATAAACGGTTTTTTTATTTTTTTGAATAATACTTTTAAGCTACGTACTAATTATTTACTACTAGCCGAGTTCCCGGCGATGCCCAGGTATGTTTTTATTGCAATCCTCTATTAATCCGTCCCTGCTTCCTCCTCTTACCTTTCTCTGTCCATCTCCTCCTCACATTCTCCCTGTCCAACTCTTCCTCTCTCTCCCTATGCCCTTCTCTTCCTCCCCTGTATACCTTATCTTCCCTCTCTCTGTCTAGCTACTCGTCTCCCTTCTCTCTGACCATGTCCCCCTCTTTCCCTCTCTGTCCATCTCCTCCTCTCCCTTATCTCTGTCCATCTTCTTTGCTCCTCTCTCTTTCTTCTCTCTACCGGCCGAGGTGGGCGAGCGGTTCTAGGCGCTACAGTCTGGAACCGCGCGACCGCTAAGGTCGCAGGTTCGAATCCTGCCTCGGGCATGGATGTGTGTGATGTCCTTAGGTTACTTAGGTTTAAGTAGTTCTAAGTTCTAGGGGATTGCTGACCTCAGAAGTTAAGTGCTCAGAGCCATTTGAACCATTTTTCTTCTCTCTCCACGTTATCACGCCACACCCCAATAAGAGATTAGTGTTTCTTACCCCCGCAGTATTTCTTTACAGATCGTACGTAACTAGCATGTGTAACAAATTTGGTTGAAATCGTTCTATGTGTTTGGGATTATCTTTCCAGTCGTGGCTTCTCCCGCGCAATGACAAATCAAATATATTCCATATATACACTAAGATGACCATTTCCCCTTGATATCGTGTCGGACCTCCTTTTGTCTGGGGTAGTGCAGCAGCTTCAGGTGACACGATCTCAATAAGTCGTTGGATGCCCCATGCAGAAATATTAAGCTATCCCTCCATAACTCCGAAAGTGTCGCCGGCACTTGTGCACGAACTAACCTCTGAATTATGTCCCGTAAATGTTCGATGGGACTGATGTCGGGCGATCTGAGCGGCCAAGTCATTCGCTCGACCTGTCCAGAATGTTCTTCGAGCCACCGGTCGCTGTGCCCGTGCGGACGGGCAGTTCTAGGCGCTTCAGTCCGGAACCGCGCTGCTGCTACGGTCGCAGGTTCGAATCCTGCCTCGGACATCGATGTGTGTGATGTCCTTACGTTAGTTAGGTTTAAGTAGTTCTAAGTCTAGGAGACTGATGACCTCAGATGTTGTCCCATAGTGCTTAGAGCCATTTGAACCATTTTTTCTTCAATCCAATCGCGAACAAGGTGTGGCACGGTGATTTATTTGGAGACATGAAGGGCAAGAATGGCTGCAAATGGTCTCCAAGAAGCCGAACACAGCCATTTCCAGTCAATGATCGGTTCAGTTGGACCAGAGGACCCAGTCCATTCCTTGTACACACAGGCCACACCATTGGGGAGCCACCACCAGCTTGCCCAGTGGCTTGATGACAACTTGGGACCATGGGATCGTGGGATGTGCGCCAAGCTCGACTACTACCAACAGCTCTTACCAACTGAAATCGTGACCAGGTCACCGTTTTCCAGTCGTCTGGGATCTAACCAAGGTGGCCGCAAAAGCCAACAGTTGAGATGTCGTGCCGTTAGCCGGACACTCACCTTGTCGATCGTCTGCTGCCATAGCCTATTAACGCTAAATTTTACGATACTGTCCTAACGGGTACATTCTTCGTACGTCCCAGACTGGTTTTTGTGCTTATTTCATGCAGTATTGGTAGCCTGTCAGTGCTGACAGGCTAGCAACACTGCGTGAAATAAGCACAGAAATTAGTCTACTACGCTATCTCAACTGTATCAAATACAGTCCCTTGGAAAACTTCAAAGCCAATTTTTTCTGTAAATTTATGAAAAACATTAAGAACAACCTATTTCTCGGCACTTTTTAATCGGGTTCCATTCTCATGTTTCACTATGGCACAGTAAGCAGCCTCAGCCACTTTCTTACTGCGTATTAACAGTGCGACAATCAGAGCATGACGATACAAAGACTGACTGTACTCGACTGTTAAATAAAAACTACATACCTTAAGCTGATTAAGAAAACCTTTGATGGCTGTTAATACCTCAGAATAACTTAAAAGTTTCATTTAACACAACTTAGTAACGATATATCTAATAAATATATAGGATCTACTTCCAGGAGGGTAACAACGCCAGTGTACGTGTGCTACAGCTTCTGACCGATCATTCGCCTTTATACATAAAAGTTTTCTGGGTATAGTACCGCGTCATAATGTAACATTTACATTATGACGCGGTACTATACCCAGAAAACTTTTATGTCGACTGATTCTGGCCGCGGAAGCCTACGCAATTATATTCGCCTTTATGTTTGTTTACATCAGGTTCATTCTTACGATGAACAGAGTGTTGTGTTGGCAGAAGAGCCAACACCGTGTTACTACTGGAGGCCGAAATGCACGCGTTTTAACTCACGCACACTAGCGTGAGGAGGGAAGAACTATACTGACGTGAGGTCTGGAACATGACAAGGAATTAGAATTCAGAAAGCGGACGTAATCAGTTTGATACTTAACTTTAATCCATTAATGATGAACGTCGCTCTTGACGGTACATGATTCACAATATTATCTGTTCAGAATACATCCTTGAAGATAGAAGTTATAGTAACTGCTAGCTCGTAGCAAATGACGTAGCTGGAGGCTATGCTAAACTGTCGTCTCTGCAAATGAGAGCGTATTTAGACAGTGAACCATCGCTAGCAAGTTGCCCGCATCTCGTGGTCGTGCGGTAGCGTTCTCGCTTCCCACGCCCGGGTTCCCGGGTTCGATTCCCGGCGGGGTCAGGGATTTTCTCTGCCTCGTGATGGCTGGGTGTTGTGTGCTGTTCTTAGGTTAGTTAGGTTTAAGTAGTTCTAAGTTCTAGGGGACTGATGACCATAGATGTTAAGTCCCATAGTGCTCAGAGCCATTTGAACCCCATCGCTAGCACGTCGGCTGTACAACTGGGACGAGTGCTACGGAGTCTCTCTAGACCTGCCGTGTGGCGGCGCTAGGTCTGCAATCACTGATAGTGGCGACACGCGGGTCCGACGTATACTAACGGACCGCGGCCGATTTAAAGGCTACCACCTAGCAAGTGTGGTGTCTGGCGGTGACACCACACTGAGCATACCAATGCTACCAATAAAACTGGTAATCTTACCATTTAATGCATTACTTAGGTAGAGTACGGAAACAACCGAACCGTAGTTTTGGTGAGCTCAACTCTTTAACTGATACAGTTTTTGACGGCGGTTGCGAGTGTCCGCTCCACGCTGTCGCGCGGCGGGACCAGCCAACGGGCCTGTGGCTGTAAGCTGCTGTAACCGGACCCTTGGCCGCGGCGTAACGTGACGCCAGAACCCCACTCAGAGCGCAGCCCTGCTTGCCTGCCACCTGTTACCGCCAGTCTTTTGTGGCTCAGCATCAGCACATTGTATGCAGGCGTCGGCTTGCGCGCGCCCCCACGTGTTGTTTTTCGAAAGCCTGGACAATCGCTGCGAGAAAGTTATGTGTATGACTATTATTATTTAAACAGCATCGCTAACATTACCGAGCCAACTGTCTCAGAACTGAGACTGTCGATATTTTTAAGAATATCGCGAATCAGATATACCGATATTGACAAAAAAATATCATTACAGGCTCTCATCATATCGAAATATCGATGTATCGGTGACAAAATAGCGACATACCTACAAATATATTGGCTGTACATTGTGAATATAGCCGGCCGAAGTGGTCGTGCGGTTCTAGGCGCTGCAATCCGGAACCGCGAGACCGCTACGGTCGCAGGTTCGAATCCTGCCTCGGGCATGGATGTGTGTGATGTCCTTAGGTTAGTTAGGTTTAACTAGTTCTAAGTTCTAGGGGACTAATGACCTCAGAAGTTGAGTCCCATAGTGCTCAGAGCCATTTGAACCATTGTGAATATACTGCTGGTTTTAGAGCTGTATATGTAGGTATTCATTTATTGTTAGATATTCTGTAAATTAAAAAGCTAGCACCCTGCCTATCCACCTCAGAGCAATAATTGAAAGGAAAACGAGGCACGTTCACGCTTCGCGATAACCACTTTGGTAAAAATGATAACCGCAAGTAAGTGGCACAATAAAAGAAGTCTGATGGTTCCACTGTTCGGTTTCGTCACATATCGGATTTGTTCGGAACACTTGATGTGAGCTTCCCTGATTCTTTTCTTTTTTTCTTCATTTCTGCAAACGCCAGCGACCTACCAGTTGGGTCAAAACTCCGTGGCGAAGCTAGAAGTTGCAGTTTCTGTTGGTAACCCCGAGCACCGTTTACGTCAGCGTTTCCCTTCAAAAAATTCAAATGGTTCCAAGCACTATAGGACTTAACATCTGAGGTCATCAGTCCCCTAGACATAGAACTACTTTAACCTAAGGACATCACACACATCCATGCCCGAGGCAGGATTCGAACCTGCGACCGCAGCAGCAGCGCGGTTTCGGACTGAAGCGCCTACAGCCGCTCGGCCAAAGCGGCCGGCAGCGTTCCCTTCACTCGTCTCCGCCAGCTGCAGCGACCAATTTTGTCGTTTGGATTTTTGTTCATCATTTTCAGTAACTGTTTTTAAAGAACGGCCATGTGAAGAAATAGTTTAAATGCAACTGGTGTGCTGTTTCTTACATCGGAATTCTTGTTATTCCATTCACACCACCACCCCCAGTGCAATCGGTGTTCTTTCGTGCCACATATACTTTCTTCACATAGTCAAAGAGCAAAACTGGACGTGATGAAAGCTCAAAAAGTAGTAAGACTCCTTCGCACAGTGAAAGTAAAATTACATCCTACAACAATTTAAAAAAAAACACAAGTATTTTCCGAAAATTGTAAAAAACAAAATATATCGGCACTCGATATTGCCGTTTTGATATTGATATACCGGTGGAAGAAATATCGGCGGTTTATGTCGATATGTTTTGAAAGAAATATCGATACTGTATCAACAGACCTACTCAGAACCTGAACCTGTCGCAGGACAACAAAAATTTTGTTTTCAATATTTCGTACAATCATTGACCGAATTTAAAAACTGAAAATGCTGACATAAAGAAAAGGATAGATTGCTACTCACCGTAAACATAAACCGCTGAGCCGGCCGATGTGGCTGAGCGGTTCTAGGCGCTTCAGTCTGGAACCGTGCGACCGCTGCGGTCGCAGGTTCGAGTCCTGCCTCGGGCATGGATGTGTGTGATGTCCTTAGGTTAGTTAGGTTTAAGTAGTTCTAAGTTCTAGGGGACTGATGACCTCCGCTCTTAAGTCCCATAGTGCTCAGAACCAACCATAAATCGCCGAGTTGCAAACAGCGCACGGAAAAGACTGTAACGCATTATGACTTTCGGCCACAGCCTTCTTCAGCAAAGAAAACACACACACACACATTCACAGAAGCAAGAGCACATTGACCGCTGCCAACGGCAGCTCTGTGTGTACAATTTTCAGTATTGCACGTGATGAAGCCCATATGTCCGAAACTGCAATAGCGGGTTATATAAATAAACAATTTTGCAGTCAAAGGCGACCGTGATGTCTTTTAAAACATGCGTTACACGAATTGTTGAAAGTGGGCTGCTTGATCCTAGTGCTCACGGAAATCAGACTTAGAGAGTGGGCCAAACGGAAAAGAGCGTCCTGCGTCATTCAAAATGGGACGCTGTAGGAGATTGCTAGAAATTAACTAAGGACATAAAATGTGAAAGGAAGCTCGAGCACTGAATAGCTGTGAGAAACGCATCAAAAGACATGCTACAGTATCCAAGTGCGCATGAGAAGGATACAATATTAGAGGACGATAATGAAATACAAATTATAGGATTATAGGACTGTAACACATAGCGCAGATGATGGAAGACGCTGTGTGTGTGGTCGTTGTGCAGAGATGAACAGATCCGTAAACTAAAGGAACTGACAACTTCAAAAGAGTCGGCAGACTGATCGCTGGACAAAAATGCGCCATAAAAGAAACACACACGCTTGAAACTGCTATCTACTTCTCCTGCCCCATTCCCCCCCCCCCCCCTCCCCCGCCTTCTCTCCTTCATCTTCCCGCAAATACAGACACCACAGTCTCCCGTCCGACACACACAGTACAAGTGCGCTCACATCTGCGCATGCGCGCTCTTTGTGCAGCCATAGGTGCGGTAAACAAGCCCGGCCGGCGGTTTAAACATCGCTGAATAAAGCGCCTCACGCCCACCGCTGATGGGCCACGCCCCGCGCCAGCCTGTGTCGAGGGGGCCGGGTAATGCGGATTACGGCTCTCAAACGCACGTGTGAAAACGAACCCCGGCAATGGACATAAAACATTCTGTACGTTGGTTAATTAACTCGTTTCAGGTCATGTAATTTTAAAGCAAGTGCTCCCGCATGCACCTCAGCAGCGCGCGCGTCCGTGTAGAGTTCGGCAATGTTGCGACGTTAATCTGAATTGAGAACCAACTCGGGCGAATTAGCGAGATACGAAATGAATTATGGGCTATTTTTTTTGTGTATTTCACAGGGTATAATCTTTCGTCAATAGAATGTTTAGCGAGTGAATTATGACCACATCGCGGGAGTTTGCGCAGATAGGGAAATTCGACGGAATATTACGCGGTACAGGTGTGTTAAGAGGTGAACACAGAAAATAGTTCCTACGAGTGTGTTAATGATCAACAGGCTGCAACAGCTTTCTCCTCTCAATTTTTCGTGCACTTTCTTTCTCAACTAATCTGCTACGGCGGTCTTGCTTTACATTCTCGTAGTCATTTTCATCAACCTGCATTTTGGTGTCCTCGCCTGCTAGCCCAAAAAAGTTGACTGTCACACTGTAACTTTCAATATCTGATATTTCTTTTACAGTTCAGTCATGTATGTGTGGTGTCCGCCCGCGGCAGATGAGTGGTCAAGGCGACAGAATGTCAATCCTAAGGGCCCGCGTTCGATTCCCGGCTGGGTCGGAGATTTTCTCCGCTCAGGCTCTGGGTGCTGTGTTCTCCAAATCATCATCATTTCATCCCCATCGATGCGCAAGTCGCCGAAGTGGCTTCAAATCGAAAGACTTGCACCCGGCGAACGGTGTACCCGACGGGAGGCCCTAGTCACACGACATTTACATTTATCTACGTGCTGTGGCAATCGCTAGCGCCGGCCGCGGTGGCCGAGCTGTTCTAGGCGCTTCAGTCCGGAACCACGCGGCTGCTATGGTCGCAGGTTCGAATCCTGCCTCGGGCATGGATGTGTGTGATGTCCTTAGGTTAGTTCGGTTTAGGTAGTTCTAAGTCTAGAGGACTGATGACCTCAGATGATAAGTCTCGTAGTGCTTATAGCCATTTGAACCATTTGAAACTCGTTTTCAAAATTTTTTCTCCTTTTTCGGGATAGAGATTAAGGAAATAATAAATGAATAATTAAATACTGATAATCTGCAGACTCAAAATAAACCTGAAGTTAGAATTACGTGGGAATGAAAAAATGTAAGTACAGGCGGAGACCTGGAGTCTACGAAACTAAGCGCTTACTCGCCCGGGTACGGACGCTTCATCTACATCTACATTTATAGTCCGCAAGCCACCAAACGGTGTGTGGCGGAGGGCACTTTACGTGCCACTGTCATTACCTCCCTTCCCTGTTCCAGTCGCGTATGGTTCGCGGGAAAAACGACTGCCGGAAATCCTCCGTGCGTGCTAGAATCTCTCTAATTTTACATTCGTGAACTCCTCGGGAGGTATACAGAGGGGGAAACAATATATTCGATACCTCATCCAGAAACGCACCATCTCGAAACCTGGACAGCAAGCTACACCGCGATGCAGAGCGTCTCTCTTGCAGAGTCTGCCACTTGAGTTTGCTAAAGATCTCCGTAACGCTATCAAGCTTACCAAATAGCCCTGTGACGAATTGCGCCGCTCTTCTTTGGATCTTCTCTATCTCCTCTGTTAACCGGACCTGGTACGGATCCCACACTGATGAGCAATACTCAAGTATAGGTCGAACGAGTGTTTTGTAAGCCACTTCCTTTGTTGATGGACTACATTTTCTAAGGACTCTCCCAATGAATCTCAATCTGGCACCCGCCTTATCAAGAATTAATTTTATATTATCATTCCACTTCAAATCGTTCCGTACGCATATTCCCAGACATTTTACGGAAGTAACTGCTACCAGTGTTTGTTCCGCTATCATATAATCATACAATGAAGGATCCTTCTTTCTATGTATTCGCAATACATTACATTTGTGTATGTTAAGGATCAGTTGCCACTCCCTGCACCAACTGCCTATCCGCTGCAGATCATCCAGCATTTTGCTGCTATCTACCATTCCAAGTATACAGGGTGTTACAAAAAAGGCACGGCGAAACTTTCAGGAAACATTCCTCACACACAAAGAAAGAAAATATGTTATGCGGACATGTGTCCGGAAACGCTTATTTTCCATGTTAGAGCTCATTTTATTACTTCTCTTCAAATCACATTAATCATGGAATGGAAACACACAGCAACAGAACGTACCAGCGTGACTTCAAACACTTTGTTACAGGAAATGGTCAAAATGTCCTCCGTTAACGAGGATACATGCATCCACCCTCCGTCGCATGGAATCTCTGATGCGCTGATACAGCCCTGGAGAATGACGTATTGTATCACAGCCGTCCACAATACGAGCACGAAGAGTGTCTACATTTGGTACCGGGGTTGCGTAGAGAAGAGCTTTCAAATGCCCCCATAAATGAAAGTCAAGAGGGTTGAGGTCAGGAGAGCGTGGAGGCCATGGAATTGGTCCGCCTCTACCAATCCATCGGTCACCGAATCTGTTGTTGAGAATCGTACGAACACTTCGACTGATATGTGCAGGAGCTCCATCGTGCATGAACCACATGTCGTGTCGTACTTGTAAAGGCACATGTTCTAGCAGCACAAGTACAGTGCGTAGGTGGAAGAACATGGGGCCCAATCAAGACATCACCAACAATGCCTGTCCAAACGTTCACAGAAAATCTGTGTTGATGACGTGATTGCACAATTGCGTGCGGATTCTCGTCAGCCCACACATGTCGAATGTTAAAATTTTACAATTTGATCTCGTTGGAATGAAGCCTCACCCGTAAAGAGAACATTTGCACTGAAATGAGGATTGACACATTGTTGGATGAACCATTCGCAGAAGTGTACCCGTGGAGGCCAATCAGCTGCTGATAGTGCCTGCACACGCTGTACATGGTACGGAAGCAACTGGTTCTCCCGTAGCACTCTCCATACAGTGACGTGGTCAACGCTACCTTGTACAGCAGCAACTTCTCTGACGCTGACATTAGGGTTTATAAGAGGAAGTCTTGGTGGACCGTGTCAAATGAATCAGAAGACGGATCCCCTCCTCCCCCTTCTCCCTCCTCCGCCGCTCACCCCCACCTCCCCTCACTCTCATCCTCCAAAAAATTTTCGTCTTCAGTTCTTATCCAAATCGTACCCTAAGACTGCGCTTCAAAATGGTTCAAATGGCTCTGAGCACTATGGGACTTAACTTTGGAGGTCATCAGTCCTCTAGAACTTAGAACTACTTAAACCTAACTAACCTAAGGACATCACACACATCCATGCCCGAGGCAGGATTCGAACCTGCGACCGTAGCAGTCACGCGGTTCCAAACTGAAGCGCTGAGAACCACACGGCCACACCGGCCGGCATTTGCACTGAAATGAGGATGACACATTGTTGGATGAACCATTCGCAGAAGTGTACCCGTGGAGGCCAATCAGCTGCCGATAGTACCTGCACACGCTGTACATGGTACGGAAACAACTGGTTCTCCCGTAGCACTCTCCATACAGTGACGTGGTCAACGTCACCTTGTACAGCAGCAACTTCTCTGACGCCGACATTAGGGTTATCGTCAACTGCACGAAGAATTGCCTCGTCCATTGCAGGTGTCCTCGTCGTTCTAGGTCTTCCCGAGTCGCGAGTCATAGGCTGGAATGTTCCGTGCTCCCTAAGACGCCGATCAATTGCTTCGAACGTCTTCCTGTCGGGACACCTTCGTTCTGGAAATCTGTCTCGATAGAAACGTACCGCGCCACGGCTATTACCCCTTGCTAATCCATACATCAAATGAGCATCTGCCAACTCCGCATTTGTAAACATTGCACTGACTGCAAAACCACGTTCGTGATGAACACTAACCTGTTGATGCTACGTACTGATGCGCTTGATCCGGCAGCGGTGGTCTCGCGGTTCTAGGCGCGCAGTCCGGAACCGTGCGACTGCTACGGTCGCAGGTTCGAATCCTGCCTCGGGCATGGATGTGTGTAATGTCCTTAGGTTAGTTAGGTTTAAGTAGTTCTAAGTTCTAGGGGACTGATGACCACAGCAGTTGAGTCCCATAGTGCTCAGAGCCATTTTTGATGTGCTTGATGCTAGTACTGTAGAGCAATGAGTCGGATGTCAAGACAAGCACCGAAGTCAACATTACCTTCCTTCAACTGGGCCAACTGGCGGTGAATCGAGGAAGTACAGTACATACTGACGAAACTAAAATGAGCTCTAACATGGAAATTAAGCGTTTCTGGACACATGTCCACATAACATCTTTTCTTTATTTGTGTGTGAAAAATGTTTCCTGAAAGTTTGGCCGTACCTTTTTGCAACACCCTGTATAAGGACGCCTCAGATTTTACAAACACGATTTTCTCTAAATCGATTGAGAGTTACGCGTCGCTGTTTACATTTGTTCAAATCCTAGTCGTGACCTGTACATTCGGTCGATATGAATCGAATCGGTGGGAGGAAGTTGGTGCGGTCCCCTCGTAAAGAGGCGCAGAGCGCACATTTGGGGTCTGCCCGGGTGGTGAGCGGCGACGCGACTCGGCGGCGCCTGGGGTACGCGACGCAGCGAGGCTCAAACCGGTTCCTCGGAGTGCGCATGCGTCGGCCAGCTCGTTTGGAAATTCCTGGGAGTGGTGCGCTGATGGGTCGAGCCTACTCCCAGCTGCCGTCCGGCGTCCACTCCTCTGCCACTTCGCTACTGCTGCCCTTTTCCGCATACCAGTTGCCAGTTGTCGGGGAATAGCGTGCTTGCCTGGCAGCCAGCTCCTCATGACACAAGTGGTATAAAGTTATTCGGTAAACACAGTAGTCGTAGCATGTAAGTTATTATTTTTTTTATGTTTAGATGACCGGTTTCGATGTTCTAAAGAGATCTACATTTCTGGGTGACAGTAGGAAAATGCAATTTTGTCATATGATGACATGATGGAGACCGTGGCTGTTGTTTGAAGACAAATGTTGATGGTGTTAGGACAGCAACCAGGCACAAATTTACTTTCAGTTCCTTTATTCAAAGGATACCGTTACCGGTTTCGAATCGTTGCGATTCATCCTCAGACGGTTTGCACGCTTTCTTTATGATATGTGGTGTGTTTTTTTTTTTTTACAGATTAATTGTCCTAAAATATAAATAATACATAATTATAAACACGCTACACACAGATGGTTGCGTTACAGATTTTCGTTGCATGTGACTTACGTGAAACGTCGGTTTCGAGTGTTTATTTTCATAACATTCGTCCAACAGATGTAAATGCATTCCCACTGCATCCTTTCACGTAAGTCACATGCAGCGAAACGTCGGTTTCGAGTGTTTATTTTCATAACATTCGTCCAACAGATGTAAATGCATTCCCACTGCATCCTTTCACGTAAGTCACATGCAGCGAAAATCTGTAACGGAACCATCTGTGTGTAGCGTGTTTATAATTATGTATTATTTATATTTTAGGACAATTAATCTGTAAAAAAAAAACACACCACATATCACAAAGAAAGCGTGTAAACCGTCTGAGGATGAATCGCAACGATTTCAAACCGGTAACGGTATCCTTTGAATAAAGGAACTGAAAGTAAATTTGTGGCTGGTTGCTGACCTAACACCATCGACAGCAGGAATAACTGGCGTGAAGCAGGCCCGTCCGTGCTGGATTGGGGAGCACTTCTGAGCAGTGATCGCCTTAAAAGATCGTAACTGGTCATCTAAAAACAAATTTAACAACTTACATTCGACCACGACTCTGTTTACTAAATAGATAGCCGCTTTCCCGGGACAATTTTCCTATTCTTTTATAGAAACCTGGTGATTGCAACAAATTAGTACTAGCGCCTCACATTATAGTAACGTGTTGTTGTTGTGGTCTTCAGTCCTGAGACTGGTTTGATGCAGCTCTCCATGCTACTCTATCCTGTGCAAGCTTCTTCATCTCCCAGTACCTACTGCAGCCTACATCCTTCTGAATCTGCTTAGTGTATTCATCTCTTGGTCTCCCTCTACGATTTTTACCCTCCACGCTGCCCTCCAGTACCAAATTGGTGATCCCTTGATGCCTCAGAACATGTCCTACCAACCGATCCCTTCTTCTAGTCAAGTTGTGCCACAAACTCCTCTTCTCCCCAATTCTATTCAATACCTCCTCTTTACTTATGTGATCTACCCACCTTAATCTTCAGCATTCTTCTGTAGCACCACATTTCGAAAGCTTCTATTCTCTGTTTCACTTCCATACATGGCTACACTCCATACAAATACTTTCAGAAACAACTTCCTGACACTTAAATCAATACTCGATGTTAACAAATTTCTCTTCTTCAGAAACGCTTTCCTTGCCATTGCCAGTCTACAGTTTGTATCCTCTCTACTTCGACCATCATCAGTTATATTGCTCCCCAAATAACAAAACTCCTTTACTACTTTAAGTCTCTCATTTCCTAATCTAATTCCCTCAGCATCACCCGATTTAATTCGACTACATTCCATTATCCTCGTTTTGCTTTTGTTGATGTTCATCTTATACACTCCTTTCAAGACACGTCCATTCCGTTCAACTGCTCTCCCAAGTCCTTTGCTGTCTCTGACAGAATTACAATGTCATCGGCGAACCTCAAAGTTTTTATTTCTTCTCCGTGGATTTTAATACCTACTCCGAACTTTTCTTTTGTTTCCTTTACTGCTTGCTCAATATACAGATTGAATAGCATCGCGGAGAGGCTACAACCCTGTCTCACTCCCTTCCCAACCACTGCGTCCCTTTCATATCCCTCGACTCTAGTAACGTACAATTCTTTAACGTTATTGAGACAAAATGGCAAAGCACAGTTCTTATACAGGGTGGTCCATTGGTAGTGACCGGACCAAATATCTCACGAAATAAGCATCAAACGAAAGAACTACAAAGAACGAAACTCTTCTAGCTTGAAGGGGCAAACCAGATGGGGGTATGGTTGGCCCGCTAGATGGCGCTGCCATAGGTCAAACGGATATCAACTGCGTTTTTTAAAATAGGTACCCTTTTATTACATATTGTGTAGTACATAATGAAATATAAATGTTTTAGTTGAAACAGTTTTTTCGCTTTGTGATAAGACACTCGCCCAAGCTATGCACTGATAACGCCCCCTGGGCAGCGTGCATATAGGACACCGCCGCCGCCCGAGCCGTCTCAGTCACTCACTCTCAGTACCTCAGTACGTCGCATCGGGACTCAGTTGGCATTGCACCTAAGTACGTCGCACTGTGCGCTAGTCTTCCATAGGGAAGTCGTCGCCTTGTACCTTAGCTAGTTGTAAAAGAACGTTAGTCGTTGTGTATAGTTACAATATCGACACACACACAAGATTCAAGAATTAGTACATGTTCCTTTGTTGCTGTTAACCACAGCACATCATACTGGATATCACTGAAAAGTTTAGTACTGAATTGGTTCCCGTAATAAAGTGTATTTTAACCACGTGTGTATTTTGTGTTGTAGTGAGAGGAAACCGGCCACCCACCTTTCATACCACAATCTCCTCATCCAGCCAGGAAGGAACCACAAAACATTACATGAGGGCACAGCCACAACACAGTACACGATTAAAAAGCCATTTGCCGTGCAGCAGACTGACATGGAAGGAATATTCGATTGGGACAAGATATTCGCTAGTGTGGGAAGGGCTTTAACGTGGCAGCGAGTTTCATAAATGCGCACCCTCGGCTGCAAAGTGAAACATTGGCTTTTTGGAAATATGGTTACCACCTTCGGCAAGTCGAAAGTCGGGACACTGCTACCTTTGGCAAGTCAGAAGTCGGCATATTTAAGACAAAAGGCAGCAATTAATATATAAATGTGCGATTCTTACTAATGTTCGTTAGTTTTTATCTCAAACCACGTATTGGCTTTGGCTAACAAGAATAAGATCTTAAACTTAGGAAAATGAGATTAAAAATCGTGCAATATGATATAAAAGTAGTAGCGGATACACCAAAGGCGACTATCACGTGCCTCTCAGACTTCAGCTAAGCCGTTGACATTGTCACGTTGACGTTTTACTTGCCATACTTTGCATGTTAATTTCTCGCCAAGTGCAGTGCAGTGGTTTGGCTCATATCTGGCGTCTCGCCAGCAATGCGTCATGCCCAGCACCAGAAAGTCATGATGAAGGCAGGTAGTACTAGGCGTCCCCTAGGGTTCGGTATTAGGTCCTATACTAATGACTATCATCAGTTTTGTTCTACTGCAAATACGACATGTACACTCATGATCTCCATTTGTATCTAGGCGCTAAACCAATAAACATGAAGTCAGCTATCGAGAATTGCAATACCGGCATGTGTGACTATCAAAATGGGCACAGAATATAGAGTTAAACATGAACTCATCCAAAACTTGTGAGAAAATAAAATGCATACAGCCGTCCTTATATTGCCAATAAATAAATGAAATGATAATTAATTGAAACCCTCAGCTGCCGACAGGGGTTGTTGATGTACCTCGATGGGGACAGATGAAAATGTGTGCCCCGACCGGGACTCGAACCTGGGATCTCCTGCTTACATGGCAAACGCCCTAGCCATCTTTTTTTCTCTCTCTCTGTGTCTCATTTTGTTCGATAAAGTTCGTTGCGTTTGGTCTGGGCGGACGTCACAAGACATCTGTTCAAGTTGATTCCTTGACTCAGTTTTTTTTTATTACAGAGAACACACAGCCCCCTGACCGAACACGCTAAGTTACCGTGCCGGCTCCCATCTGAGCCACCGAGGACACAGATGAATAGCGCGACTGCAGGGACTTATCCCTTACACGATTCCCATGAGACCCACATTCCTTCACGGTGGCTCAGATGGCTAGAGCGTCTGCCATGTAAAAGCAGGAGATCCCGGGTTAGAGTTCCGGTCGGGGCACACATTTTTAACTGTCCCCATCGAGATATATCAACAACACCTGTCGGCAGCTGAGGGTTTCAATTAATTATTATTTATTCTAGAGAAGCTGCACGGTCATCAATGGTATCTGTTCTTTCGAGAACATTACTATATTCATATATAAATAAGTAAAATCATAAGGACGGTCCCGGTTTCGATTCCCGACGGGGTCATGGATTTTGATCTGCCCCGAGATGACTGACTGTTGTTGATCGTCTTCATCACCATAATTCATCCCCATTACGGTCGGAGGAACGCAACGGCAAACCACCTCCATTAGGTCCTTGCCTAGTACGGCGGTTTGGGTCTCCCGCATCGTTCCCCTACGCTCTGTCAAGAAGCATGGGACTTTATTTCCATCATAAATAGTGGCAGCAGTAGTAGAAGTATATTAACTTCGTTAGTTCTTGGTCAGTATTATTTACTCACGCTGTCTCTATAGACATTCACTTGTCGTATTAAAACCGTTATTTCTTAGGTAACTGTGTAGCGGCTCTAGGCGCTACAGTCTGGAACCGCGCGACCGCTACGGTCGCAGGTTTGAATCCTGCCTCAGGCATGGATGTGTGTGATGTCCTTAGCTTAGTTAGGTTTAAGTAGTTCTAAGTTCTAGGGGACTGATGACCTCAGAAGTTAAGTCCCGCAGTGCTCAGAGCCATTTGAACCATTAACTGTGAAGTAAAAAAAAAAAAAAAAAAAAAAAAAAGTATCTGTGTGGAAGTGCAAAACACTGGTCCAATGCAAGAGAGGGCATAATAGCCATAATCCGGTCAGGTTAAATAAATAAACTGTAAAAGTAAACGAAAGAAGTGGGGTTTGGAGGTGTCCCGTCGTACTGATGTAGGGACACTCGGACATTTAGAGAAAAATAGGGCCAATTCCTGTAAAATCGGGACAGGTGGCAACGCTATTTGGACACCATAGCTAAGTTGACCAGCGGACGTGCTCTCCGGGCTGGAATAGCACCCCCGCGTTTAAAATGCGCGGCCGACACCGCGGCAGCGAGACGCGCCACTGCGATTCCCATTTGAGTGCGACCCGCCAGCGACCGTTGCGAAGTGCTAATCTGTGTAGACGGCAACGTCGCTAGCGGCCGGAACGGAGAGCTCTGACGTCACTGGCTGCCCGAGGGCAAGAGCACACAGCTGCACTGCGCCGAGTACTGCGCGGTTAAGTATGCGCCGCAACTCACCGGTAACGGCCTATGCGAAGCGCTGCACTTGCTTACGTCCACCCACCTGAAACAAAACCGTAAACACATATTACTACATGCTTTCATCCTCGTCGTTCTTTTGTTAAGTGTTGATATGCGTGGTCTATAGTTATTATTTTATGTGATTGTTATTCGTTCTTTTTTGTTGCTGTTTGTAATAGATTGAAAACAGTTGAGGATAGCGATGCGAGCTGAGATCACGTGACAAGCTGCCGTGTCGTAACGTGGCGGGCAGCTGACGTAACGGTGCCGTGAACTGGCTTTAATGTACACAAACCACAAAATCTTACATGTACATCTATCCTCTATTAATCACTGTGAAGTGCGTGGCAGAGGGTACTTTAATCTGTAACAATTGGGGCTATTCCCCATTCCATTTGGGTGGGCGCGTGGGAAGAATTATTGCTTAAATGGCTCCTTTCGCACTGTATTTAGTCTAATCTTGTCTTCGTTGTCACTACTTAAGCTATCCGTAGACGACAGCGGTACATTCATAGATTCCTTGGTTCTTGAAGCTTCGTAAATAGGCTCTCGACGATAATCGGTATTTTTCTTCAAACCTCTGATGGTTCAGATATTTCAACATTTACGAGACGGTGACCTGTGAGCCAAACAAACTTGTGACAATTCGTGTTCCTTTGCTTTGTATAGGTTCAATATCCCCTGTTAGTCATATGAAGTACCAAGCGATGTTCTAGGACTGATCGCACGTGTTTAGTAACCTGCATTGTTCCTACCAATGAACCGAAGTCTGCCAGCTGCTTTACCTTTTAGTGTAACATATCACTTTGGTGAAATGAAGTGTTGCACAAGCATTTTTCAAACCGACGAATGATGATGGCTACTGCCGGCCGCTGTGACTGAGCAGTTCTAGGCGCTTCAGTCCGGAACCGCGCTGCTGTTATGGTCGCAGGTTCGAATCCTGCCTCGGGCATGTATGTGTGATGTCCTCAGGTTAGTTAGGTTTAGGTGGTTCTATGTCTAGGGGACTGATGACCTCAGATGTTAACTCCCATAGTGCTTAGATTCATTTGAACCATTTTTGATGATGGCCACTATAAAAAGTTTATTTTCCCAATGTTTCAGATAATCTGCTGTTTGGATGTATGTATAATTTATGCGCACATATCATGAAATAGATGGATGCAGTGTGTCTGCGAGCCGGGTCGACGATAAACACCATAACACATTCGCGTTACCTGCTGATCTGGAGGTTTATTTCGTGTCGTCGGATCTTGTCTCGAAGATAAGGTGCGCACCGCAGACAACGAGAGACCGTGATAACGCCTATAACGTGATGGGGGCAAAAGAAAACTTGTTACACATTCACGCGCTTGGAATCTGTAAAATAAGACGGAGCCGTTTCTGGACTTAGTCATTATTAACATAATTGTGATGTTCCGAGTAATAGAGAACAGTATGAGATACGTAGTTTATCATAATCATTGTATTTATGTTGAGAACTGGATGTTGAATTTGCACTCTTAACTTCCAACAGCACTTCGAGAAGTACTAAGGTGATAAAGATAGAATAATTTACTTCGTCACCCGATATCACTGTAAAGAAGCAGCAATGATCCTCAACTGAGCCTCCGTGATTATTCCGTCTCATATCCGCACAAACTGTTAAATCCACTCGATGTTTTCAACATTGTAATTGCAGGATACTTCGTTATTTCGTTTTGTGAAGTGGGCTGTTTTACATTTCTGTGCATTTAAAGGAAGTTGCTGATATTACCCCCACTTTGAACACTCATTAATTTTGTCTGCAAGGTCAATAATACACGACACGAACAGCAATAGTTCGAACTTCTACATCTGTCGATGACTCTCTACTCGAGGTAACACGCTGTGCCTTTCCTACCTCAATCCAGTCACAAATTTCAGCTGATATCCGATAAGGCCGTTGCTTCATTAATGGCTGTTGGTGTGTTACAGAGACAAATGCTTTTCGAAAGTCAATAATGGGTTTCACATTCTGTTGGACATACGTCAATTACATTTTAGCTCAGGGTATGTTCTAGGATTCTACAACAGATGTATGTCAAAGATACCGGACCGTAGTTTTGTGGATCGTTTCTACTAACTAGGCTTCTTTTACATGGGTGTGATCTGCGCTTTCTTCCAACTACTGAGCACAGTTTTTTGTTGGATGTAACTCTACAGTACGTTATACGTGAAAGAGGGGCAAAATTAGTCACAAATTCTTTATCGAATCTGACAGGGAGAGTACCATCAGCTGAAACGACACCATCTTCTTGAAGTAATCTCGTTTGATGAAGCCATACACGAACGCCTGTATCAATGCAGTGGCTTTCCTTGACGTCCCAAGACAGCGAAATGTAAATGACAAATTATGTGGAACGCCCTTTATTTTAAGGCTTTCGAGCACCATCCATTCCATCATAGTTTTAATCTGTCAGCAAGTTTCATTAAAATATAGATTTGAATGTCATGTGTGGAATTCTGTGACTCTTTGATCGATAGTGACAGGTCCAGGATTTCTTGTCTTGTGAGAGGTTTTCCACGCAGCTGTGGGGGTAAATGCCGGCACATCCCGAAACGCAGCTGCTGTCTGGCGGTACTCCCTAAACGCGGCTACGTCTAAATGGCACTTAGGCATTTCGTCACGTTAAGCGCTGCCAGTTGCCCTTTATAAATGTCAGAGCTTAGCTGTATCTATGCAACGGATTATATGCACATAAAGATTGCTTGTCTGCACTGTATCGTGCATGTAAGAAAATCGCCGTACTGTTTAGAATTCTCCCGTTGTTTGAAGATAAGCTAGCTACAGATATGCAAAATGAAAGAAAGCGCTATGGGACTGAGGGACCAAGAAAAGTAATAAAAACGGATAATGCAACGAAACCGTTAAATGTATTTTTCATAATTTAAGACAAACTCATTTAACGCAGCCAACTGTAAGAGATACCATGGTCCAGCAGAGTTAAGTATTTATGAGCGCTTTATTGATAACCCGGTAACATTTACACACAGTCGTCTCACCTAGATCTCGAGTTCAAGCTTTTTGAAAGTGCCGGTAAAAGATGCTCGTATTTCGTTTCCCGCCTAACTACAACATGAGTGCCACGAAATATCACGAGAATGCAAAGTGAAAATACTTTTTGATTCTTCCCCACATCAGCCTATTCATCGCGTGTTGACACAAAGCTCGAAACCAGATTTAAGTAAGGAATTCTTTATCATGTACAGATCGGTGAAACGTTTTAGCCTAATTACAACTTACAACATGGCAGCCTGTGCGGATGACAAGAACTTGCTTTGATGTCAGAGATCTACATCCAGGTATTACAGAGGTCATTGTTTACACCATGGAGGTATAATAAGGAAAATGGCGGTATAGACGTACGATGTGCGTTGCTTTGGAGCCGGCGCCGCCATGTTAGATGCCTCAAAACATTAGTAGGCGATTACTTCTTGTTCTCAATTTCCATCGTGTGCACTCAACAATTTTTTCAAATAGAAAATATTAGAGTGCTTTCGTGTTAACTCACCGTCAGTAACGCATTTTCAGACGCTTTTCTGGTCTTACGTGCGTATTTGACCCAGTAATACGACGCATTTTGCCTAGTTCATGTAACTTTCCTTTTGTTGTATGGTTCGAGTAACCAAGAAGATATCTAAGGGCTATGAAGAGGCTGCTATCGTAACCCAGTAATTTCCTTAACTCGGACTGACGAAACAGACGTTCGGTCTATGTCCTCACCTTGAAAATGCTTTGAACATATTTTGTTATGTTTAGTAGGTTTCCAGTTTTTCCTTCTCATAGCCTTCACCCAGACAGATTTTCGAGTTGGACTGACAGGAAATCTAAAGTTAAAGGGCAGAAATAAAACCACTATTTACAGTAAAATTACAGCGCAACCAAAATTCATGCATAGAAAAAAAAATGACTTGAACGGATCCACTTACGAATGAAATGTGATTCCATTACACTTGAGACTATAACGAGAATGATTCGTACACACGTAAATGACGCAAGTTGGCACTTCCTCCACAAGCTTTTGTCTGGAGCAACTAACATGGCGGAAGTCCGCTTCAAGTTTGACACATAATGACAACTCTCCTTACTATACCTCCAGAACATTAGACGCCCCACACTTTTATTCTTTAGTCAACATTTTATTCTTTGGTCAACATTAAATTTGTGCATAAAATAAGTATCAAAACTGTCAAAATAGTTTGTAAACAATACTAAATGAGAGTGCGAAAACGCTGCCAATTTAGACATAAGGCTAATTTAAAAGAAACCTATTTTTTCGCTAATTTACCTTCTACCACTGTGTTCTTATTTCATGTAGGTACCATAATTGTGTTTTAGTGTACAGATGTATACTGGACAATGGCTTCATATTCTGAAACCGGTATGAAGACAAATAAATAATAGTCTAAGTGAAAAAAATGTCGCATTCATTCATGAAAAGGGAAAGGTTATGTACAAAATGACTCGACCGCTAATTCCCTTTATCACTGGCAGGGAAATGAAAGTAAGAGCAAAAATGCAGCTATACAGAGCAACAGTTCGACTTAACAGTAGTGTTTGGAATCACCTCGTGGTGGACGACGTATCTAATTACAAAAACGTTCCAACACCACAGAATCAGCGCCAGAGATGGACAGTGGATATAAGCATATAGCACAAAAAAAGATTTTGCACTGAAGTTTTCATATCCAGTCCTCGAGGTAGTTAAGCAACTGAAAAATATCGGTATGATTAGTCAACTACCTTGGCACAACTATACAGTATGCAGAACAAACATCAAGAGACAAGAAGCCACGAACAAGGCGAAACACATACAGCAATGAAAAGTCACGCATAATTAGACGATTGTATTGGTTGTAAATACCAATTAAAGAAACGATGAAGATATCCAGTTTCGTCTGCGAGGAAGAATAACATATAACGCAGGATATGAGGATCCAATCGGTGTAATCAAGTCCCCTTTGACAGTTGACTGCACAAACAAAGGAAAAAAATTAAGCAGCTAACAAAACACCTAGAAGTCAAAATATTATTTTATCCGCGATGATTTGTGAACAGCCTGGTTGTTTTTGTGAATATTACTACATAAAAATTGTAACCGCCACACTTTTTGAACGCTTGATCTACTTTACCGTAACTGGTTCCGGGCGTGGGCCAATTGTCAGACGACAGCAAGAATTTGTCGTACAAAGTCTCGCGTTTTTGTTCTATAATACAATATTCATGATTATCTTGTTTGCGAAAGCTTTAACATTATATGAAAGTCTTTTCATTTTGCTTATTTGAGGAAAGGTTTTGCTTTATACGTTACAGCACAGGACTCTGCGTCACTGTTATGTGACTTGGTGAGCAAGAGCTAAAGACAACATGCTGTACACAAATGTTTACATCTGACATCACGTCACTTAGTGATTTGATTGGCTATACCAAAGAACAAAGTGGTACACTAATGGGACAAACGCTAAAATAAAAGCTCAACCACCTTACACGATGCAAAGGCATTGGCAATAAAGAAACGGGAAGCCTTCGTCATCAGAATTATTATACAAGAATTGTTAAAAGCGATAAAGAATATCGATGAAAATATTAAAATTTCTTAGTCGCGTCCCCTGTAACAGTGTGGCGACAAAATTTTAATATTTTTATTTATGTTTTTATCTTTATCGCTTTTAACGATTCTTGTATAATAATTCAGATGGTAAATGCTTGCTCGTTCGAAATGCGTAAATTTTAGTGCTTTTGAATTATGACACGTGTTTAAGCCTAGATTTTGACGTTGATTTTAACAACCACAACCTCGTATCTTTCATGGATAAAATCAAAGTAATGGAATACTTCCAAAGCTATGATGTTTATTATTGCAAAAGTTCTTGTTGTTAACCTAGATGGTTATTTAACTTTTAAAAAATAGTGGCAACTTCCAATGAGGGGTGGGTTCTTTTTTTCAGTAAATTATTATTTTTTCTTGTTGATACGAGGCCTGTTCAGAAAGTAAGCTCCGATTGATTGCCAAATTGAAACCACAGTGAACATCAGAAATGTTTTACTTGTAACAATTAGCTACACCTTTCAGCTACTTCTCTACGTAGTCGCCGTTCTGACTTAGACTTTTGTCATAGCGTTGTACCAACTTTTCAATAGCCTCATCATAGAAGGCAGCCGCCAGTGCTTTCCGCCAATTCTCCACGCTGGCCTACACCTCGTTGTCTGTGTCAAAATGTTGTCTTCAAAGACAGCGGTTCATGTGACCAGAGATGAAACTCAGGGGGAGACAATTGCGGACTGTATTGTGGGTAATCTCACATTTCCATTTGAAAACGATGCAGGAGCATCTTCATTGCCCCTGCAGAATGCGGCTGAGAATTGTCTTGAAGAAGAAACAGCACGACAGTTATGTAATGTTAGCTGCATAGCTTCAGGCGAAATTTCTCACCAGGCCCTCGTACTTGGCGGCAGACACTATTTTCTAGACATCTTTACGCACTCACTGCGAGCTCAGAAATGAGAAGAGCGACGTGATGCTAACTGGGGTTATACTAGAGACACTACCCAACACATCTGTGCAAAGCTTTATCGGATTTTCATAGTTGTTTCCATTTCGCGACCGATCGGAGCTTACTTTCTGAACGCCCCTCGTACATTGAACTACCTAGGGTGTTATACGTATTCCCTCTGTCAGTACATTATAGAAGTTGGGTGGCATTATTGCAGGTGTGTTTGGTTTCTTGGCTCAAATTGCTCATTCAAGATGCACTGCCGTTTGTTGTGAGTTTCTTCCAACAAATTCATCTGTACTCTTTTCTCACTGTCAGCAAAATTTAAAGTTTATAATTCTTCAGTGCTATAGTATGTGTCTCCAAGCTGGATCATGAGAGCATGGAACGTTAATGTATAAAAGCTGGTGTCTTCAGAACACGCAAGACACTAAAATAAGGACAGTATCTCTGTGTTATGATTACGAGATAAACAGTTTTAGTTCTGAAACCTTACCTCTTTGGACCATCATTATCTTTCCAGCTGCTAGGTATTTTCCTCTTCCCGTCTGTCTACGGTGTACAGTTACGTGTAAGCAAACGCTGCTTTAATAAGTAAGGTACTTAAACGTCCTAGCTTCACAGTAATTAGTTTTCCCTACTTGTTTACGAACGAAGATTCATCTCTTTGTGGGCTACTGCAACCAGTGAAGTACAAGGTTTTTCTCACACAGTAGGTTTGAGCCCCTGTTTCTACTGCAAGGCTAAAGTAGTTCAAGGACTCGGAGAGGAACCAGGTCATTTCATGCCACTGCTGCCCTTTTGATATTTAGACGCTTTTAGCCGCCAGCTTTGCATTAATGCTTTGGTCTCGTAAAGCAAATTGGAAGCTGTTGATACGGGACCAGCGCTTACGCACTTTCCAGAACGGTGAATAGCACGGAGCTCTGGTTTTTTTCTGTAACGCTGTTTGCAAAAGTAAATAAGCGACAGCATTCTGCTATAACGCTGCTTTTTCCGACTGTTGTACAATACTGCCGCTGCTGAAACAACATGCAGTCATTGTTTGAGAAGGAAAAAGATACACTTCCACGAATGTGCATCCAACGGAACTTGCGCTTTAAGGCTGGAATAACATCTGCACGTCTACATAACTCGTTTTCCAAGCAACGTATTACGGGTATATAAATGTGGAATATTCTGGACAGGAAAATATTAATCTTAAGCCTCAGAAGATGTCATTTTCGCTCAAGGTCAGACAAGGGTTCGCGGAAGTCGGAGGGATCGGATGAGAGCAAACGCTAACGATCGCTATCCAAGTGAGAAAGGAAAGGCGTGCGCAGATTCCGCCACGAGCTAAAGCAAAGATGTTTATGCTTTTAAGCTTGTACCACAAGACGAAGATTCCAGCACTTACTCTACATTTAGATCAGAGAGGAGATATTGACGCACCATTTGTCCAGATGTGTGATCTGGTAAAAGCACAACTTGTTTGAGAAACACGATCCCATTACAAGTTCTATAAACAAGGAAAACATGAGATCTTTGGCACCTGGCTTCAGGGACACAAGAGCAAATACCGATAAATCAGCAGTAGCAGATCATGTACTGGGTCTACGGAACCACCAAATTCGTTTCTCCGATATTGTGGTTTTATCAAGATCGGATCGTTACTATGCTAGGATGTTCAGTTACGTCGCGTGGATTCAAAAGCACAAAGCTAAGTTTAACAGAATAGAAACCAGGATTGAAACTGGACAAGTAGTGGACATCAGTGCTTTATACTAAAACGATTTTGGGGGGGGGGGGGGGGGGAAGCGTCCGTGACACTCATGACCTTATCCCTTCATCCCTTTCTCTAATGCCGGCCGGAGTGGCCGAGCGGTTCTAGGCGCTACAGTCTGGAGCCGCGCGACCGCTACAGTCACAGGTTCGAATCCTGCCTCGGGCATGGATGTGTGTGATGTCTTTAGGTTAGTTAGGGTTAAGTAGTTCTAAGTTCTAGGGGACTGATGACCACAGCAGTTAAGTCCCATAGTGCTCAGAGTCATTTGAACCATTTTTTTTCTCTAACAGAAGTGGTTCCTCATGACGTGAATTATCATTCCTACACTTTTGACGCAAAGAGTTTGAAACATCCTGTACATGCAGTGGATACACAAGGTGTGTCAAAAGTTGTGTAAAAGGCGTGATGGTTATAAGAGTAGTACGCTGTGACCACATCTTGATAATAAACTTATTGCGAAAACGTTTCGTTTGCGTGCCATCGATTCTTAAACGCGAGGGAGGACGTAGGGAGTTTAGACCACATAAGCTAGGCAAGGAGTAAAAGATACAATTTACATTGCCTGCCGGAGTGGCCGTGCGGTTCTAGGCGCTACAGTCTGGAGCCGAACGACCGCTACGGTCGCAGGTTCGAATCCTGCCTCGGGCTTGGATGTGTGTGATGTCCTTAGGTTAGTTAGGTTTAAGTAGTTCTAAGTTCTAGGGAACTGATGACCTCAGATGTTAAGTCCCATAGTGCTCAGAGCCATTTGAACCATTTTACAATTTACATTATTGTCAGTAAACACAAGTTTAATTCACTTGCAGAAGGTGCACAATATGACCGCCGCCGTCTTCGATACATTTTGTGTATCGCCTCAGTGATGTCTTATCGAACCCTTGGCCTCTCGCTCACCAGATCTGATACCATTCGATTTTCATTTTTGTGGTGCATGAAAACTGTGGCGTATGAGACGCCCGTGGATTCACCACAAGATCTTGTGACACCAATAGAAATTGCAGCTGGAGTCATCCGTGATTTTCCAGATTTCGGCAAGATTTCGTCAGGCGATACACCAAACTGTATCGAAGTTGGAGACCGACCGTCATATAGAGCATCTTATGCAAGTGAATTAAAAATGTTGTTTACTGATAGCAATGGACACTGTTTCCTGTACCCTTCGTCTAGCACGTGTGGTCCAAACTGCCTACGTCCTCCTCCACCTTTCAGAGACGCTAGCACGCAAATGAAGTATTTCCAAACAAATGTTTACCAGCGGAGCACAAAAAAGGGTAATATGCTCCTGTCTTAAAAGACTCGACTGAGAAGTGATGTACCAGTTGCCTCATTCTACTTTCCTCAGCACCTTTAAAAGATTACCCAGAAATTTTGGCATGCGAACATATTCGTGCTCTTTTTAACGTTGTTGTTGTGGTCTTCAGTCCTGTGGCTGGTTTGATGCAGATCTCCATGCTGTTCTATCATGTGCATGCTTTTTCATCTCCCAGTAGCTACCGCAGGCTACATCTTTCTGAATCTGCTTAGTGTATTCATCCCTTGGTCTCCCTCTATGATTTTTACCCTCCACGCTGGCCCCCAGTAATTGGTGATCCCTTGATGCCTCAGAACATGTCCTACCAACCGATCCCTTCCTCTAGTCAAGTTGTGTCACAAACTCCTCTTCTCCCCAACTCTATTCAATACCTCCTCGTTAGTTATGTGATCTACCCATCCAATCTTCAGCATTCTTCTGTAGCACCACATTTCGAAAGCCTCTATTCTCTTATTGTGTAAACTATTTATCGTCCATGATTCACTTCCATACATGGCTACACTCCATACAAATACTTTCAGAAACGACTTCCTGACACTTAAATCAATACTCGATGTGAACAAATTTCTCTTCTTGAGAAACGCTGTCCTTGCCATTGCCAGTCTACATTTTATATCCTCTCTACTTCGACCATCATCAGTTATTTTGCTCCCCAAATAGCAAAACTCCTAATCTAATTCCCTCAGCATCACCCGACTTAATTCGACTACAATCCATTATCCTCGTTTTGCTTTTATTGATGTTCATCTTATACCCCCCTTTCAAGACACTGTCCATTCCATTCAACTGCTCTTGCAAGTCCTTTGCTGTCTCTGACCTAGGTTCGCCGATGACACTGAAATTTATTTATTCTCCATGGATTTTAATATCTACTCCGAACTTTTCTTTTGTTTCCTTTACTGATTGCTCAAAATACAGATTAAATAGCATCGGAGAGAGAAGAGACCTTTGAAGAAAAGAGAATCACTTGCATGAATATCAAGAGCTCATATGGAAATCCAGTTCTAAGCAAAGAAGGGAAAGCAGAAATGTGGAAGGAGTATATAGAGGGTCTATACAAGGGCGATGTTCTTGAGGACAATATTATGGAAATGGAAGAGGATGTAGATGAAGATGAAATGGGAGATATGGTATTGCGTGAAGAGTTTGACAGACCCTGAAGCTTTTTAACGTGCAACTCACATATCACTCCTACAAGCTTCGCTAACTATATCTCGCTCACACCCTCTAGTCCATCGCTGTAAGTCGCTCATACCCATCCACTCTCACTCGCTCATTGTCACTCACTCATCCCGACTCATTTTCATTACCTCTTTGTGTCTCTCAAACTGTCACAATCTTCTGTCTCACAGTCACTGTCTTGGAATCCGCGTCTCGGTTTTGGTCCCCAAAAAATAATGTTTTTTCGGGTTTTCTCAGGAACTGCACATGAACCAAATGGTGCCCCCGTAAACCCTTAAGGCGCGCCAAAGACCACATATAATGCAAAAGGAACAAATAATTTTGCTCCATTTGCCTAAGTTGGAGGATGTGTGTAGTATTCAAACTTTGACACTGTAACGTATGATGTACAGTAAGGTATTCTATTGGGTATGCAAATGGTCCCTAGCCCAAGAGTCTTCTGTATCACCAATAAAACCTGAGGTGTGAGCCCAGGAAAAGTCACGTTTTTATGTACGGTGTTTTGGAACATATTACGTAGCGCATTTTGTCACATGGCACAATGTGCTCACATGGTATCCATTTACCAACCACCACGCATAGTAACATACCTTCCGATACACTCTGTAAGCGAAGTTACAATTGTGTTGGCAGTGCAGAGATTGATTTTTCTTGGGTACGGTGTACAAAGGCGAAGTCACATTGATGACGGCGAAGTCACATTTTGGCCGGTGCTGGCACATGGGCGCGCGAGTCGACCGCTACCTGGCGGCGAATGTCAGCTCGTTAGCGGGCATTCAGGGGCGGCTTACCAAGCCCACTGTGTCCGCCCAGCGGAGCGCGATCTAATTAACGAGCCTGCGGGCTAATTTCGCGACGAAGCGCGCGCGGCTTTTAGTGTGGGCAGAAAAAAAATGTGTTGGTGTCGACTACGGCGGTGCTTGGCTGGAAGCAAATGAGGTCGCCCTATCTCACGCACGCTCGCCGCTTTCCGTGGTATGCAAGACACTGGGTTCGTACACGTGTTTCAGGCAGAAAACGGATCTCGTTGGGCGTTATATCGTTGATCGTTATACGCGAGTTAAGTAGAGGAAAACGTTTGTACGAGGGCTATTCGGAAAGTCAGGTAAGGTCAGTTGCGAAATGGAAACCACAGTGACAATCGCCGGCCGGTGTGGCCGTGCGGTTACAGGCGCTTCAGTCTGGAACCGCGTGACCGCTGCGGACGCAGGTTCGAATCCTGCCTCGGGCATGGATGTGTGTGATGTCCTTAGCTTACTTAGGTTTAATTAGTTCTAAGTTCTAGGCGACTGATGACCTCAGAAGTTAAGTCGCATGGTGCTCAGAGCCATTTGAACCATTTGAAGTGACAATCCGATGAATATTGGGCCCTGTCTCTAGTATGCTCGTCGATCACATCATGTCACTCTTTTCAGTTCTGGGCGCACAGTGAGCGCGTAGTCCGCAGCTCGTGGTCTTGCGGTAGCGTTCTCGCTTCCCGCGCACGGGGTCCCCGGTTCGATTCCGGACGTGGTCGGGGATTTTCTCTGCCTCGAGATGGCCGAGTGTTGTGTGTCTTTCATCATCATTTCATCGACTCGCAAGTCGCCGAAGTGGCGTCAGTTAAAAAGGACTTGCAATTTCGGCGGCCGAACACCACGCATGGGGTCTCCCGGTCAACAATGCCGAACGATCATTTCATTTCAGTGAGCGCGTAAAGATGACTAGAAAATGGAGCCTCCCGCCAAGAATGACTTCCCGGTGAGATATTTCGCCTGACGTCGTACAGCCCACATAACTTAAGTGCCATGCGTTTCCTTCTTCATGGACAATTCTCGGCCGTACTCTTTGTCCGCAGCTAGCGTTGCTGCCTCTACTTCGGTCCGGAACGACGCAGCTGCTACGATCGCAGGTTCGAATCCTGTCTCGGGCATGGATGTGTGTGATGTCCTTAGGTTAGTTAGGTTTAAGTAGTTCTAAGTCTAGGGGACTGATACCTCAGATGATAAGTCTCATAGTTCTTAGAGCCATTTGAACCATTTGTTGCTGGCTCTGGATCAAGGGGTCCCGGCTTCGATTCACGGCCGGGTTGGGGATTTTCTCGGCCCCGGGGACTGGGTGTTTGTGCTGTCCTCATCATTTCATCATCATCATTCATGAAAATGGCTAGATTGGGTTAAGTCCCATTCTGCTTACAGCCATTTGAACCATTTGTTGCTGCCTATGGATCACGGGGTTCCGACTTCAGTTCCCGGCCGGGTTGGAGATTTTCTCTGCCCGGGGACTGGCTGTTTGTGTTGTTCTCATCATTTCTTCACCATCAATCGTGACAGTGACTAGATTGGAGTGTGAAAAAATTGGAATGTGTAAAAACTGGGACTTTTATGCGCGCTGATGACCGTACAGTTGAGCGCCCTACAAAGCTAACATCGGCGGCACTCTGTAGGGGAAATGAAGATGCTCCTGCACGGATTTCGAGGGGAAGTGTTTCATCACCCAGAATACAGCTTGTAATTAGTTCCTCCTGAGTTTCATCTCCGCTCACGTGAACCACTGGCTATGGAGATAACATTTTGGCACAGACAAAGAACCAGCGTAGTGAATTGGCGGGAGGCACAGGCGGCTGCCTTCTATGACGAGGTTATGGAAAGTTGGTAGAACGCTAAGACAAATGTCTAGGAGCGGCGACTATCTAGAGAAACAGCTGGAGGGTGTAACTGACTGTTGCAAATAATACGTTTTTTTATTTTTGCAGTGGTTTCGATTTCCCGACCGATCGGATGTCACTCCCCGAAAAACCCTCGTATTATATACTGAGGTGACAAAAGTCAGGGGACAGCGATAAGCACATGTACTGATGATGACGGTAGTATCGCGTTACCAGTGCATTCGTGGCGGAGCTGTCCATTTGTACTGCGGTGATTCATGTGAGAAAGTTTCCGACGTGATTATGGCAGCACGATGGGATTTAACAGATTTTGAACTGGGATGGTACTTGGAGCTAGATGCATGGGACATTCGACTTCGAAACGCAGTGGTCGACGGTCTTCACTTAACGACCGAGAGCAGCGACACTTGGCAGAGCTGTCGGTGCTGACAGACAAGCAACAATGCGTGAAATAACCACAGAAATCAATGTGGGCGGACGACGAACGTACCCTGGATCCGAGTACGTATATCTGTCGAACAGCTTCAGCCATTTGAACGGCGTCGAATCGTGGGCCTGCAGGAAGCTGGATCGATGTATAGACGGTTTGCTGCACCTGTTGGGCACAATGTATCGGTGGTGCCGCTGCTTTCAGACATCTGTAGACCAGTTTTTAGACAGCCGCATAGTACAGACGCAATTCAAGATGGACGTATTATATGAGCCGCGGTAACCGGTCGAACATTATCCGCCGGCCGCGGTGGTCTAGCGGTTCTAGGCGCTCAGTCCGGAGCCGCGCGACTGCTACGGTCGCAGGTTGGAATCCTGCCTCAGGCATGGATGTGTGTGATGTCCTTAGGTTAGTTAGGTTTAAGCAGTTCTAAGTTCTAGGGGACTGATGACCATAGATGTTAAGTCCCATAGTGCTCAGAGTCATTTTTTTTAACATTATACACGGATGAAACCCGGGCTTATGTTGCAGCTGGTATGTGCTTGCAGCAGGACAAAGATCACGCTTAAATCTATCCATTCTACCATTGACACCACGACAACACCAAGAACTGCTAATCCGGTGTTGTGAAAGCTACCTGAAAATGGATGAAAGCCGAAAACTTATTTTCACAAAATAAAAGTGAAAAGTCATATTGACGAATTTTTCGGTTCATTACACCCATTATATAACTATTATCATTGTAGAAAGAAAATTGTATTGGTTCTGCAAAATTAACCATAAGGAATAAATTAACCATAAGGAATACATTAACCATAAGGAATAAGGAATGGATAAAAAAACACAATATGCCATGTTGTTGCAACAGTGGCTGGCCTCAACCAAGAATCAGCAGCTCCTTAGCATTGCATATGATCAGAATTTAAGTTCGCAGTGGAATGGAATGGAATGAAATGTCTCGACATCACAAAGTGTGTTTTTGGGAGAAGTGAACGCACACAGATACACACACACACAGATACACACACACACACACACACACACACACACACACACACACAAAGAGAGAGAGAGAGGTGGGAGAGGAAGAGAAGGCGTCAAATGTATTCACCACTTTTTTCCGCGCTGGCTCCAGGTCTAAATCGAAGTTATGTTCGGCTGTCGAACAAATAGCAGTTATTCACCGTACGGGTGTTAAATCACAAGGACACCGAAGGGATTAGTTCGGTGCGCATTGCGCCACTCGCTACAAATATTCCTGACGCAGTCTGTCTACTAACAGCATCGAGGTGTCGACGCGAGCCCAGAACAACAAACTTCCGAACTGGTGATCCGTCGAGCGCTTCGAAACCTGTCGCCGAACTGTAGCAAAGGGACGTAGCTCCCTACGTTCCTCCAAGAATATGGCGACGTTTTTACGTTACTCCATACCTGGCTCCACCTATCGCCAACAACCATATCCACGTTTTTTTGTGGCAACGATTCGTCTGCCTCGTAAAAAATTGTTAAATGAAATATGAAATATTAATTGGGCCTAATACGCGTGGACGTTTTTCCACGGATTTGATAAATCAGCTTATTAATTTTAGATTCGGTTCCCTTATTCGTTATTGATGGCGCCCCACGGTTGACGCTAGTCGTTAATTAACTATTTCCTGTCACTTCGCTTTATTTCCCTTGGTAATTAACAACGCCGATAAGCGCACCTGCAATCTCGGCGGATTGCGCTAGACCCGCAGACATCGTCCGTCTGTGAGGGAGCATAGCAAACCGATATGCACGCTGCGGCTTTACAGTGGATGGGAAAAATAAACGCAACTGACAAAATCACAGTCGCTTCCTTAACACACCACTCTCTCACTTAGGAGCGGTTTAGATGGCGCAGGACTGTAACCAGATGGATATATGAACCTTCTGTGTCGTAAATCGTGGCAGTGAAGTGGTAAGTATTTGCTATTCGGTTATACGGTATCAGGGCGCTACGATGGGTAGACGCGCAGAAGTGACAGAAAGGAGCCATCGTGTTAGACGTGTCCATGAGGAAGAGGTAGGTCGACTTGAAAGTAGAGGTATCGAAATCCCACGATCGCTTTAGTAGAGCATTCACTCTGAGACGAAAAACTAAAACCGCGAAATGAAATATTCGCCAAGAGAGATACAGCAACTCAGGGTAATGAGTTCACGCCTATCCAAGCTTAGGGTCGAATTTAAGGTTCACAAGAAAGAAATCCCAGTGAGACCTATTGTCGATGGGCGTTGTGGGTCATTTAGCAAAGCCACTAAAATGCCTTTATTAGCAAATACAATATTATTGTGAATGAAAAACACACAACACTGGTGTATTATTCTACAATATTTATTATTTGCTACGCAAACCGGTTTTCGACTGTTACGCCATCATCGGGTATAAAGATAAGTACCTGATAATGGCATGACACCCGAAAATCGGTTTGTGTAACAATAAATACTGTAGACTAAGACACCATTGTTCTGTTTCATTCATAATGTACGAAGTATTCTACCAAGAGCAGACGGGACAGTCAATAAACGCAATAAAATAAAATAAGCTTCAGCAACAGAACAACCAGTATTCAGTCAAAAACAGTAACGAATTGGTCATTAGCATTCATGAAGTACTGTACAAATAATAACAGAAATGTAATTTACATCACCGGATATAGTTAACTTATACACAAATTTACTTGCTGAGGCTACAGTTGAAATCATTACGAGAAATTTAGTTGCAAAGAATAGATTGTCTGGGGACGAGATTGACGAATTTATCGGCCTCTTCTCCTTAATCCTTAAGTGTAATAATTAATTTGCGTTCAGTGAGGAGGTATATTTGAAAAAAGCGGACCTAAGTATGGATAGTTCAATTTCTGGCCTATTAGTAGAAATTTTATTAACCACATAGAAAACAGATTTTTCGTGAAATCCCGAATTGGCACTTACAATTGTTTATTACTTCAGGTATGGAGACGATATGCTTGTGCTATTGAATGGTAATGAAGATGACATTAACAAAATTGTTAAGCAGTTTAATAATTTACATGAGAGAATAAAGGCAACAAGTCTATAAATTTCCTAGATTTAAAAAGTAGGAATGAATATGGGGAACATGCCATATATATTTTCCGGAGAGGCACCTGTACAGATTGTGTTTTAGATTTTAACTCAAACAACCCAAGCCAAAGTAAGAAGGCATTTTTTTAACTTTTCCATTAATAGCCTCTTTAAATTACCACTATCGGAAACTGAACGCAAATCGGAGTTAGACGTTACCAACTATTTGCAAAACCTAATAATTTTGCACGAAATTATGTACGAGTAACTAATATTTACCACAAAACTGCAAGAAAAATGGAACAAAATACCACACCATATGTAAACAACATAGTAAAAGATAAGGATAAAGAATTTCTTATGTTGCATTACTATTGTAGGCCTACTGTTACCACGAGAATGGCTTCCGTTTTTAAGAAATATAAAGTTACTGTATGTTTCTCACAAGCGATTAATCTTTGTGTTTTATTTTTATATAATATTAGTACACAAAAAAACTTACATCTTTCACGAATCAGGTGCATACAGATTGGTGTGTTCTGAGAGTAACGTCTCTTACGTGGGTCAAACTGGGAGGCGGCTCGAGCCCAGACTCCGTGAAAATATGGCACTCAAAGAAGGGACGTGGCTGATTAATTTTGACACCCACCTGATAGACAACAGGAACAGCGTTCCGGATCTGATTTCATAATTAAAATTACTTCACAGGGGCGAAAAGGATAGATTTTTGGATTTATTAAGGATAGATTTTTGGATTTATTGGAGGAGATTGAGATTTTTTCCCATCTGAAAACTTCTCGCTCTTTCGTCCCAATGAACATGTGGCAATGAGAAGCACCTTTTTGGAGAACTCTTTGAAACACGTGTTCTTGGTAAAAGGCATGGTGATGACCCAGGAGGGACGCATTCAACCTAGTGGGTCCATTTCTATGTCGTAGCGCTCTGGCAGCACCACAGAGGAGTACAAACGGTATCACTAAAAATCTAAGCCGTATTTCCAGCATTTACATATTGTGTAGTTCAAAATACAGTTTTTAACATAAGTGTATGCTGTTTATCTTGCTTGAAATTGATTTATAAACACCTTATAAACATTTGAATGTCTGTTACATTTTCTGTGCAGCTACAACAGCTGTTTCAAAATTTTATCACATAGTGTCACTATACATGTACAAGGAGATTATGATTTACATTCAGACTAGGGAATTAAACTAAGATAGTAACTCATAATTTTACACCGACTTGTTAATCCTGGTCCAATGTTTTGTCGGAACGAAGTTCGACTCCAGCTAAACCATTATCATCGAACTCTGTATATATAGAAGGTGATTCAGCTGCCCCTATTTATGGGATCTATGCAACCCGCAATACCTTCAAAAACCACATGCGAGATTTTCGTATTCCCTCGCTCGCTAGCGAAAATTATTAGTCCTGTAGAAAAAAATGATGAACGCCTTTTTGTAGACTACTTAATGTACTTTAATTTTGTACTAGGATACGTTTCGCTGGAGGGCACAGTTTTCGAGCATAGCATTCCAAGGTCACTTTGGTACGTTTATCTGAATAAGTCGAAAACTACTGCCTCTCGTGAAAACTTATGCAATATGAACAGGTCCTCTAAATTCTTTTTTTGTAGGACTGATAGTTTTTGCATAGCGAGAGAGAGAGAATACGAAAATCTTGCGCGTGACATTTGAAGGAGTTGCGAGTAGCATAAAATACAAAGGTGGGGGGAGCTGAATTATCCTGTATCTTATTACTCTTGCAAAAGAGTTTTTGCTAGAAATCCTCGACTAAAATTTTTATTCTCTGTATTGGTTGGGAAAAATTTATGTCAGAGGTAGAAAGCTTGAAATGTCGAATGTAATGAAATAGATAAATGGTAGATTAATTGGGCAGTAGTAAAAATACACCGTCATACATTCACGATAATGTTTTTCCCGGTATTCTGGAACATTTCGATCCTTTGCTGCAGAACACGGGCAGGGTCCTGTCGAAGGAGAATAGTCAATAGCTTGTAATAAGTAAGACGCATAGCCGATATCGATCAGTCAGACAACTAGATATGCAAGCTGGCTGGAATTCTCTCTCTTTCTTTTTCCCTTAGAGCTTAACGGCATACCGACAGCGAGATCACAGAAGACAAATTAACCTAATATTGCGTCCTGGGAAGAGATAATGTCCGGCGTCACCTGTCACTGAAACTTATTAGTCGCACTCAAAAATAAATTTCGCCGAGCCGCCGGTTCCAGCACACCAATTGATCGTCTCCTCCCACATTCCCCCTGTCCAATCTCCTCCACTGTCGCGCACCGATGAACGTTTCGGATGAAAGATTTTTCAGCTTAATTTTAACTCAGATTAGAGATATGCAAGATTAATGTCGCTCTTTCGCTTTTGGTTAAGTTAACATGTTACCTTCAACTCCATGGCCACGGTCGGTAACGCATGCCACGCCGATGGCTTCCGACCTGAAAGCAGCTGCTTGGAATCCTGACCGTGGGAACACTATTCACGACCAGCATTTGGTCAGGAGGTGGAGGGGAGATGGCAGAGATCCTATGCATCACCTTGATATCCGCTCGAGAGCCGAACATTATGACCACTTGCTTAATATGCTTATTTTGTTTCAACGAGGATAGGCCTACAATTACTTGGATTTTAAGAAAATTAGAAACATAAATCTTACCAAATTGGCAAACTTTGTGACAAAATTTCATCTGTGTGTGGATGGAAACAAAGCTCATAACACTGATCAAATATGTAACGAAGTTATAACTGCGTGTCATAAAGAAATACAAGGTCAACCCATCCTTCTGACAGATAAATTTACTTTTCCTCTCTTAGACGTCATGTCACTACGTTGTCCTGAGTAGGGGAGTAACTTTGTGGGGGTAACTTTGTGACAATCAGTATTCCACATTCCGAAGACCTCATTGGGCGTAGAAAATTTAATAGTACACAAATTAAGGATAAGTTTTTAAATTTCCATATATGTAGATTTAAATGTCGCGGTACATATTCGTATGAGGTTATGTTACAGGAAGTGCTAAAAGTGCACGGAGTTGCCTAGTTTTACCGTAATAATAATAATAAAAGGATGAAAGAAAAAGGTTCATAATTGAAAAAAAGATACAACCTTACGATTGTATCCCAAATAGGATGCAAATATAAAGTTTTGATGAGGGCTGGTTAAATAGTCTTAATGTAATTACTGAATGCAGCCATTCTGCGTACGACTGCTACAAATATTTATCCCTTTTGCAGTTTCGAAAGTTTGTTATTTTCAAGCATAGTGAGATGGTAAAGCCCATTCTTCAACGGTAAAATGGTTCAAATGGCTCTGAGCACTATGGGACTTAACATCTGAGGTCAGCAGTCCCCTAGAATTTAGAAGTACTTAAACCTATCTAACCTAAGGATGCATCCATGCCCGAGGCAGGATTCGAACCTGCGACCGTAGTGGTAGTGCGGTTCCACACTGAAGCGCCTAGATCCGCTCGGCCACACCGGCCAGCCTTCAACGGTAAGCTGTGACATTCTGAAACATTGTTCCTAACAGCCTGATCCATGCACCAGGTGGCTACAATTAAATGCAACTACTCACAGAGGTCCAGTGAGGGCTGTAATTATCGTATGACATCAAGTGCGAACCAACTTACGCTGGAAAAAAATTAGTTCCAGTTTTGGCCACCAGGTGCAAATTTGGCATTGTATAGCATCTCGTCGACGTCTCCGGAGCCCATATTAATCAAGTGTGTAAGCAGCATTTAATAATAAAATCCACATTATGACTTTCTCACTAGTTTTTTCTGTCCACGTTCCGTTCCTAATCCATTACGTATGGAAACATTTCTATTCGTCTTTTCCGCATTCAGAGCGCCAGATTCGCACCTGGTGGCCGAAACTGGAACATATTTTTCTAGTGTAAGTTGATTCCGCATTAATGCGTTAGAATATCTACCAAGTTTTGCTGTCATACGATAGTTTGACCCACACCGGACCTCTATGATTAATGCACCTTAATTATAACCAACTAGTGCGTATGGTGGTATAAGTATACCAGTTCTCCCGTACGCCTTGTGAGCACAAACTACGTGGCAAGCACAATCATAGCAATCAACTTATATAAAAATTAAAAATATGCATCCGCAATGTACATCGAAATGAACGTAGGCAACGAGGTGGTTCGGTAACAATAGCGATAAAATTGATCTACTCTCGAGAATGCGATGTGGCAAAATAATGTAATCCACCGGGTGATCAAAAAGTCAGTATAAATTTGAAAACTTAATAAACCACGGAATAATTTAGATAGAGAGGTAAATTGACACACATGCTTGGAATAACATGGGGTTTTATTAGAACCACATCTACCGTTATCGGGCCTTTTTTCTTCGAGGAAATGCGTGATGCTGGTTTTGTAACTGCTACCGTGACGGGTGAGAGGTACGCCCATATGTTACAGAATCGCATCATTCCCAGCCTGGATGATAAATACCTGCTGGAACGTACGATGTTTATGCAGGACGGCGCTCCACCCTATATTGCTAGACGCGTGAAAGATCTCTCGCGCGCGTCGTTTGGTGATGATCGTGTGCTCAGCCTCCACTTTCGTCATGCTTGGCCTCCCAGGTCCCCAGAACTCAGTCCTTGCGATTATTGGCTTTGGGGTTACCTGAAGTCGCAAGTGTATCGCGATCGACCGACATCTCTAGGAATGCTGAAAGACAACATCCGACGCCAATGCCTCACCATAACTCCGGACATGCTTTACAGTGCTGTTCACAACATTATTCCTCGACTACAGCTATTGTTGAGGAATGATGGTGGACATATTGAGTATTTCCTGTAAAGAACATAATCTTTGCTTTGTCTTACTTTGTTATGCTGATTATTGCTATTCTGATCAGATGAAGCGCCGTCTGTCGGACATTTTTTGAACTTTTGTATTTTTTTTTTTTTGTTCTAATAAAACCCCATGTCATTCTAAGCATGTGTGTCAATTTGTACCTCTCTATCTACATTATTCAGTTTTCAAATTTATATTGACTTTCTGATCACCCGGTATTTCATACTGGTGTACTGCTGTACTTCCGATGTACCAGCTTTTCGGCCCAGCTTTTCTGAATGCCGCAGGGGCACTTTTTATTTCTTTTTATTTGAGACAGTATCTGATCGCGGTGAGGTTCTGGCGGAATACCGTGAATCGCGGCTGGAAGTTACGGGGTCCGCGCGCTCCGAGTATCGGCTTTGCCGGGACTAGGGGTGCCCCGTGTTTGGCGTGGGATCACGCCCGCCTATCAGGGCTTAGCGAGCCATCACATGCCTCGCGCTGCTCGCTAATCACGAGCCCAGATTATACACGCTGGCCGTGGCCCTCCCTAACCAGCACAGCACACTCCGTCCAGGTTGGCGCAAAACGAAAGTTCCGGCTCACACAAGGAGAAATGGACAGAAGTGGAACCGAAGAGACCAGTAGTTAGAAATCTGGGATGCGATGTGCGTTGATACTGGCACATCCGAGAACAGAAGTTGACACAAAATCCAGTAATAATAATGAGCGTATGGCATTGGTTGCCGGGAGACCCCTCGCGGGGCGGTTCGGCCGGCGCTCCACAAGTTCTTTAACGCCACTACGGCGACTTGTAAGGGAATGAGGATGAAATGATGATGAAAGACACACAACACCCACTCATCTCGAGGCAGAGAAAATCCTTGACCCCGGCGGGAATCGAACCCGGGACCCCGCGCGCGAAAAGCTAGAACGCTACCGCAAGACCACGAGCCGCGGACACAAAATCCACTGCTTTATCAGCCTATGAAAACTCTAGATTGTTTTTTTTTTTTTTTTTTTTTTTAATTCCACAGTCTCGATAAATCTGAGGAAAGACGTCGTTTCCAAAAGCCTGTCGTTTTAAAGTACTGGACGACATACATGCTACAACAAGAACGCTGTCTGCGTTTGTCCTGTATGGACCGATGCCCCTTTACAACTTAGTACTCTTCTCTCACGCCATATCTTCCTCCTTCTGTACACCTGGTACAGTGTAGCTAAATTACTTACATTCTGAATTGGCTACGTCCAAAAACACCACTTTCATAAGCCCTTAAATACATTTTTATCTGAAACTTCCCGGCAGATTAAAACTGTGCGCTAGACCTAAGCACTATTTAACTGAATAACACTTATTATTTTACTTCCTGCTACTTATCTTTAAGTCGGTGGCAAAACTGTATTCATTACGCGCAAATTAAATTTTACGTAAACACAACAAATACCCATGTAGAATATTAATGATCTTCAAAGAGTTACTGTCAGTGTTTTTCGAAGCCAAAGGTATGTGCATACAAGTCTCTCTTATCTTGTGACGTGCTGCCGCAATGTGTGTCTTCGCAGATTTTGGTAGCGTCTCTCTTGATTTTAAGCGAATATTCACAGAAACAAATTTCGAAGCTTTTATTATCAAACTGGCACGAATCAAACAACTTTTCTGAAAAGTGCGAATTAATGCAGAGCAATATATGAAGCAAAATCCAGATAGGTCAAATATTTTCAATTTACTCACATCGCCGATTTTCGGTCATATTTGATCGCAGTGCCCGATATTTAATATTTGATCGCGATCTTCTGCTAAAAGAAAAGACACAAAGCAACTGCAAATGCTATGCCCCCACAAAAACGTAGTTTAGTGCTCTCTCGCCTTAATTCAGTAAAATTGACATTTCAACTCCTCTGTGCTGGCAGACCACTTGCAGAATCTCAGCTTTAATCACTTGGAATCATACGTTACTTATTCCGCCTTTATAATTCTTTTTCACTAACTATTAGCCCTTGAGTCGCTCAGATCTTCATTTTCATAGTTCTCATTGATAACACCAAGTCTCGTCACTCTTGATGGTTTCCCTTTAGAAAAGAATTGTCTGCGTTTCGCATTTCAATCAAGTCGCGGCAGGCGCCACGTATCATTGTCTTCTTTTTTTTTTTTGTACACACTTTTATCTTCTTTAAAACATTCTGGAGAATGACCTGAACACTTGATTTACAGATGTTGATCCATTGTGATTAATGACACAACAAAGCTGCGATCACTCAGCCACTATTCAACACTGTCTGCTCACAACTGATTGCTCGAATGCACATCTGTTGTTTACAGTTGTTAGTTCAAGATGCCACCGTAGTTACAGCGCTGACGTCAGTTATACGCCAGGAAAAAAGTCTAATATCTCGCACCTTTTTTGACAGACTGTGTATTCCTTCCTCACTACTTGTCCAGCTCATCTCTGATGACCTCTCTCTGGACTGAAAACTGAACTCTGACCTTTCTTTCATTCTTCTGGACGCTCGTAATTAAACTGAAATTAAGCAATATAAGAAATTAGGGAATACAAGAGGAAAAAAGAAAAATATCCCCGTTAGCGCGGAGAATGGAAACGTAAAGTGCTTCTCTGTATTTACAGAGAAACGAAATTGCCCAGACAAACAGAAGAACACGTCCTGCGCAATACGTAACAAACTTCCCACCACCGAGGGACGCGGCTGCGTTTACCGCGAATAATGCGAGTACAAACTATCAATCCAGGCAGAGCGTGATTTTAAACCAGAAGACGACGCAAACCGGCATTTACAACGCAACGAAAGCGGGCTGCGTAAAAGGCCGCACTGCATTCTTTTTTAGGAAATTCGGGCGGGGCAGGCAGGTGGTAAAAAAATTCAGTATAAAAAGGCCTTGCTATCCACGTTTTATCCCAGTTGTAATTACCTGTGAGCGAACTGTTTGCTTTCGGGAGGAAATGAATATCAAACGAGCGCATAAAACAATAAATACGAGTGCGCCGATTGTATAATGGCGAAGGTGTATATCGGTCTGTATATGAAACCTTCTGCAGGCTACAGGTTTCGCAAGACAGTGAATGGAAAAAAAAGTTGAGAATCACTTGTATATCGTTAAATTTCTACGAAAATTTCACTCTTTCATTTGAGAAAGTAACATGTGTTAACTTCATGTATAACGTAGAGGCACAACAATTACTAATCAAAAATATTAGAGGATGCGCCTTCCGTATTTACTTTAATACGCAAGGTACTATTAGAAGCGGCATGCCATCGCCCTCCTCCGATCTTTGAAACGAGTAACCGACGCAGTTGTAGCAGCATCTGCAGTTTAATGTCAATTCCGAACGATACTGTGCTGCGATCCTCTATCCTACAGGCTTTTATGCTCTCTAAGAGCAGGTGTTTAATCAACCGACCGTCCTAAGAAAAACCTGAGAGGTTGGAGATGTAATCACCAACTTAGGGAGAAACCACACAAAAACGGAACTTTAACTGAAATCCCCGTAATTATCCCGATTATGATAATCGTTAATAAGCCCTGACTTGGGTAATTTCCAAGAGGCATTGCCTATCGAACGCGCAGGCTACGATCAATACACATGGAACGACGAAATCCATCGAGCGAACGGCTGACGTGGAGGGGAAATATGCGAAGTGTTTAGTGTGTTCCCAAGGGACATCGTTTAATGTTTAGCGCTGTGAACAGAAATGAGTGCAGCAGTTGTAGTCTCGAGTGCCGATACTGTTACCTGGCGAAACGTAATTCGTCAATTGTGCAGCGTGGAGTCTTCAAATGGCTCTGAAGCGACTAGAACCGCTCGGCCACACCGGCCGGCCGTCGCTTAGTATTTACTTCTACAACTTGACAAATCTTCCTCATTTAACAACTATTCACATAAATAACATTTTGTATTTATTTCTTAAATTTTCAAATCCTTAGTTTGGAATAATGTCCGCTTTTACGTATGAAAAAACTTCTTTACTTAACAATTACACTCCTGGAAATGGAAAAAAGAACACATTGACACCGGTGTGTCAGACCCACCATACTTGCTCCGGACACTGCGAGAGGGCTGTACAAGCAATGATCACACGCACGGCACAGCGGACACACCAGGAACCGCGGTGGTGGCCGTCGAATGGCGCTAGCTGCGCAGCATTTGTGCACCGCCACCGTCAGTGTCAGCCAGTTTGCCGTGGCATACGGAGCTCCATGGCAGTCTTTAACACTGGTAGCATGCCGCGACAGCGTGGACGTGAACCGTATGTGCAGTTGACGGACTTTGAGCGAGGCGTATAGTGGGCATGCGGGAGGCCGGGTGGACGTACCGCCGAATTGCTCAACACGTGGGGCGTGAGGTCTCCACAGTACATCGATGTTGTCGCCAGTGGTCGGCGGAAGGTGCACGTACCCGTCGACCTGGGACCGGACCGCAGCGACGCACGGATGCACGCCAAGACCGTAGGATCCTACGCAGTGCCGTAAGGGACCGCACCGCCACTTCCCAGCAAATTAGGGACACTGTTGCTCCTGGGGTATCGGCGAGGACCATTCGCAACCGTCTCCATGAAGCTGGGCTATGGTCCCGCACACCGTTAGGCCGTCTTCCGCTCACGCCCCAACATCGTGCAGCCCGCCTCCAGTGGTGTCGCGACAGGCGTGAATGGAGGGACGAATGGAGACGTGTCGTCTTCAGCGATGAGAGTCGCTTCTGCCTTGGTGCCAATGATGGTCGTATGCGTGTTTGGCGCCGTGCAGGTGAGCGCCACAATCAGGACTGCATACGACCGAGGCACACAGGGCCAACACCCGGAATCATGGTGTGGGGAGCGATCTCCTACACTGGCCGTACACCACTGGTGATCGTCGAGGGGACACTGAATAGTGCACGGTACATCCAAACCGTCATCGAACCCATCGTTCTACCATTCCTAGACCGGCAAGGGAACTTGCTGTTCCAACAGGAGAATGCACGTCCGCATGTATCCCGTGCCACCCAACGTGCTCTAGAAGATGTAAGTCAACTACCCTGGCCAGCAAGATCTCCGGATCTGTCCCCCATTGAGCATGTTTGGGACTGGATGAAGCGTCGTCTCACGCGGTCTGCACGTGCAGCACGAACGCTGGTCCAACTGAGGCGCCAGGTGGACATGGCATGGCAAGCCGTTCCACAGGACTACATCCAGCATCTCTACGATCGTCTCCATGGGAGAATAGCAGCCTGCATTGCTGCGAAAGGTGGATATACACTGTACTAGTGCCGACATTGTGCATGCTCTGTTGCCTGTGTCTATGTGCCTGTGGTTCTGTCAGTGTGATCATGTGATGTATCTGACCCCAGGAATGTGTCAATAAAGTTTCCCCTTCCTGGGACAATGAATTCACGGTGTTCTTATTTCAATTTCCAGGAGTGTATTTTCAAAATTAATATTCGATCCCTATTTCTTCAGTTTTCAAAGCAATAGATTTGAATACCGTGCACCGCAGCAAGAGCAGCTCTCCATTTTTCATATCAATAAATAATTACCGGGAATGAAATAAGTGAGGGATAAAAATTTTAGGGCAAACCGTGGACGGAGCTGCAGAGCTTAGTATCCATACTACGGGACTTCAGCATTGAGGCCATTGAGGAACGAAAACTAAACACGGCAACGTCGAAAACAAACGAGAGCTAGTTCAGGGATAGGATGGCGGCGTCTCCGAGACGTCTCTGCCAGAGGGCTCGGCCATTTGGAAATGGCAGGAGGCATACGGCAAGGCAGATCGTCCTTTCGCTCTGCACCTTATTCGGCGCTTGTGTTTGTATAAGCTGGAGTGTCTACGTTCCAACTTCGTCTAGAATGTTGCACGTAGCACCTCAGTCTTGTTTTTTGTCCTTTCGGAATAATGGCAATGATAAAAGAAACAGTAGACGTCGCGCAGGGTGTTTCAGCGACAGCGCGTGAGCGTGTCGACCGTCGCAGCTTTTCCGCAGGCGCGCCGCCCGCGGGGGCGTTATAAAGGTTCACATACGTAGCGCGACCTGGGAAACGAGCTCGCCGTTGCTACCGCTTGCTCCCTCGGAGCTGTTATCGTCCTCAGAAGGCGCCGCCAACTTTCCATTCGGCGGCAGCTGCGGCAGCCTCATAACTCGCCGAATATCGCGGGCGGCGCTTTATAAATCTGGCCGCGCCTCCATTGTCTTTTATTTCGCGTGGGGGCGGAGAAAGTTGAAGGGGCGGACCGGCTGACGAATAGGCGAGCCGCCGCCGGCAGATGGGGACCCTCGTCGCCGCCACCAACTCTGCCTGCCTCTCTATCGCCAGCCGGGCTATAATCTCCGGAAATAAATAGCCCCGGGAAACGAATCAATAGGGGCCGAGGCAACCCGCCCCACGGAATTGAAATATATATATATATTATAATTTCCTAAACGACAAGATCCTCCCGGAAGTTTAATTAACTCTCCAGAATTAGTAATATCGTCGGAATGTCTGCGGCAATAAACGCCGGGGCACTTCTGAGAGGGGAACAGCCCCCCCCCCCCCCCGCCGAACTGTCTTCAATCCACTCCTTTTTGCGTCCTTTGGCGGCCGAAACAAGTTAATTATTTGCCTTTGCTGCACGTTTTTCTTCGGATTCGTTTTTGGCGCCTATTGTAGCGAGTTTTTATCCGAGTTTCCCGAGGATTGTAAGTCATTCTACCGATTACATTGCAGCATTTGTCCAGTTCCTGACATACAACTTTCGGAGGTTCAATACTTTTCCTTTAACAGAACACTTTCATAATACTGAAACTTCATTTGAAAACGTTTTTATTTTGAAAATTAATAAAACATTAAAACTCGAGAAAAACTTTTTTTAATCCAGTGGTTACTTACCACAAAGAAATCAGAATAAAATTTTTAAAAAAATATGATCGGCGAAAAGTCGAGGAAAACGCCATGTTATTAACAATTTTTCGCGCAGCACTTATTCACTTCCACGGGTGTCTTTCGGAACACCCTTTGCAATACAGTTATAGACAGAGCAGATATATTTCTGAGGAAGTCAGATTAAGCAAGTCTAAATATTATTTCCTGCGTTCTTACGCAAACATAGCATGACCAATACGATCGCTATCAACAGTAAATAATGCAAAGGGAATAACAAAAACCTTCAGTCTGTCTTTTCGGAGACAGTCCTCAGAAACAGAAGCAGCACATAGTTATTGTGAAGATATGTGTCCTTGTTGTTGTTGTTGTCTTCAGTCCTGAGACTGGTTTGATGCAGCTCTCTATGCTACTCTATCCTGTGCAAGCTTCTTCATCTCCCAGCACTTGCTGCAACCTACATCCTTCTGAATCTGCTTAGTGTATTCATCTCTTGGTCTCCCCCTACGATTTTTACCCTCCACGCTGCACTCCAATGCTAAATTTGTGATCCCTTGATGCCTCAGAACATGTCCTACCAACCGGTCCCTTCTTCTTGTCAAGTTGTGCCACAAACTCCTCTTCTCCCCAATTCTGTTCAATGCCTCCTCATTAATTATGTGATGTACCCATCTAATCTTCAGCATTCTTCTGTAGCACCACATTTCAAAAGCTTCTATTCTCTTCTTGTCCAAACTATTTATCGCCCATGTTTCACTTCCATACATGGTTACACTCCATACAAATACTTTAAGAAACGACTTCCTGACACTTAAATCTATACTCGATGTTAACAAATTTCTCTTCTTCAGAAACGCTTTCCTTGCCATTGCCAGTCTACATTTTATATCCTCTCTACTTCGACCATCATCAGTTACTTTGCTCCCCAAACAGCAAAACTCATTTACCACTTTAAGTGTCTCATTTCGTAACCTAATTTCCTCAGCATCACCCGACTTAATTCGACTACATTCCATTATCCTCGTTTTGATTTTGTTGATGTTCATCTTATACATTTTGCTCACCAGATGGTAGAGTTTTGTCAGGACTAGCTCTCCCAAAGCTGTGAGTAGTTCTAATGGAATGTTGTCTACTCCCGGGACCTTGTTTCGACATAGGTCTTTCAGTGCTCTATCAAACTCTTCACGCACTATCAAATCTCCCATTTCATCTTCATCTACACTCCTGGAAATGGAAAAAAGAACACATTGACACCGGTGTGTCAGACCCACCATACTTGCTCCGGACACTGCGAGAGGGCTGTACAAGCAATGATCACACGCACGGCACAGCGGACACACCAGGAACCGCGGTGGTGGCCGTCGAATGGCGCTAGCTGCGCAGCATTTGTGCACCGCCACCGTCAGTGTCAGCCAGTTTGCCGTGGCATACGGAGCTCCATGGCAGTCTTTAACACTGGTAGCATGCCGCGACAGCGTGGACGTGAACCGTATGTGCAGTTGACGGACTTTGAGCGAGGCGTATAGTGGGCATGCGGGAGGCCGGGTGGACGTACCGCCGAATTGCTCAACACGTGGGGCGTGAGGTCTCCACAGTACATCGATGTTGTCGCCAGTGGTCGGCGGAAGGTGCACGTACCCGTCGACCTGGGACCGGACCGCAGCGACGCACGGATGCACGCCAAGACCGTAGGATCCTACGCAGTGCCGTAAGGGACCGCACCGCCACTTCCCAGCAAATTAGGGACACTGTTGCTCCTGGGGTATCGGCGAGGACCATTCGCAACCGTCTCCATGAAGCTGGGCTATGGTCCCGCACACCGTTAGGCCGTCTTCCGCTCACGCCCCAACATCGTGCAGCCCGCCTCCAGTGGTGTCGCGACAGGCGTGAATGGAGGGACGAATGGAGACGTGTCGTCTTCAGCGATGAGAGTCGCTTCTGCCTTGGTGCCAATGATGGTCGTATGCGTGTTTGGCGCCGTGCAGGTGAGCGCCACAATCAGGACTGCATACGACCGAGGCACACAGGGCCAACACCCGGAATCATGGTGTGGGGAGCGATCTCCTACACTGGCCGTACACCACTGGTGATCGTCGAGGGGACACTGAATAGTGCACGGTACATCCAAACCGTCATCGAACCCATCGTTCTACCATTCCTAGACCGGCAAGGGAACTTGCTGTTCCAACAGGAGAATGCACGTCCGCATGTATCCCGTGCCACCCAACGTGCTCTAGAAGATGTAAGTCAACTACCCTGGCCAGCAAGATCTCCGGATCTGTCCCCCATTGAGCATGTTTGGGACTGGATGAAGCGTCGTCTCACGCGGTCTGCACGTGCAGCACGAACGCTGGTCCAACTGAGGCGCCAGGTGGACATGGCATGGCAAGCCGTTCCACAGGACTACATCCAGCATCTCTACGATCGTCTCCATGGGAGAATAGCAGCCTGCATTGCTGCGAAAGGTGGATATACACTGTACTAGTGCCGACATTGTGCATGCTCTGTTGCCTGTGTCTATGTGCCTGTGGTTCTGTCAGTGTGATCATGTGATGTATCTGACCCCAGGAATGTGTCAATAAAGTTTCCCCTTCCTGGGACAATGAATTCACGGTGTTCTTATTTCAATTTCCAGGAGTGTATTTTCAAAATTAATATTCGATCCCTATTTCTTCAGTTTTCAAAGCAATAGATTTGAATACCGTGCACCGCAGCAAGAGCAGCTCTCCATTTTTCATATCAATAAATAATTACCGGGAATGAAATAAGTGAGGGATAAAAATTTTAGGGCAAACCGTGGACGGAGCTGCAGAGCTTAGTATCCATACTACGGGACTTCAGCATTGAGGCCATTGAGGAACGAAAACTAAACACGGCAACGTCGAAAACAAACGAGAGCTAGTTCAGGGATAGGATGGCGGCGTCTCCGAGACGTCTCTGCCAGAGGGCTCGGCCATTTGGAAATGGCAGGAGGCATACGGCAAGGCAGATCGTCCTTTCGCTCTGCACCTTATTCGGCGCTTGTGTTTGTATAAGCTGGAGTGTCTACGTTCCAACTTCGTCTAGAATGTTGCACGTAGCACCTCAGTCTTGTTTTTTGTCCTTTCGGAATAATGGCAATGATAAAAGAAACAGTAGACGTCGCGCAGGGTGTTTCAGCGACAGCGCGTGAGCGTGTCGACCGTCGCAGCTTTTCCGCAGGCGCGCCGCCCGCGGGGGCGTTATAAAGGTTCACATACGTAGCGCGACCTGGGAAACGAGCTCGCCGTTGCTACCGCTTGCTCCCTCGGAGCTGTTATCGTCCTCAGAAGGCGCCGCCAACTTTCCATTCGGCGGCAGCTGCGGCAGCCTCATAACTCGCCGAATATCGCGGGCGGCGCTTTATAAATCTGGCCGCGCCTCCATTGTCTTTTATTTCGCGTGGGGGCGGAGAAAGTTGAAGGGGCGGACCGGCTGACGAATAGGCGAGCCGCCGCCGGCAGATGGGGACCCTCGTCGCCGCCACCAACTCTGCCTGCCTCTCTATCGCCAGCCGGGCTATAATCTCCGGAAATAAATAGCCCCGGGAAACGAATCAATAGGGGCCGAGGCAACCCGCCCCACGGAATTGAAATATATATATATATTATAATTTCCTAAACGACAAGATCCTCCCGGAAGTTTAATTAACTCTCCAGAATTAGTAATATCGTCGGAATGTCTGCGGCAATAAACGCCGGGGCACTTCTGAGAGGGGAACAGCCCCCCCCCCCCCCCCCGCCGAACTGTCTTCAATCCACTCCTTTTTGCGTCCTTTGGCGGCCGAAACAAGTTAATTATTTGCCTTTGCTGCACGTTTTTCTTCGGATTCGTTTTTGGCGCCTATTGTAGCGAGTTTTTATCCGAGTTTCCCGAGGATTGTAAGTCATTCTACCGATTACATTGCAGCATTTGTCCAGTTCCTGACATACAACTTTCGGAGGTTCAATACTTTTCCTTTAACAGAACACTTTCATAATACTGAAACTTCATTTGAAAACGTTTTTATTTTGAAAATTAATAAAACATTAAAACTCGAGAAAAACTTTTTTTAATCCAGTGGTTACTTACCACAAAGAAATCAGAATAAAATTTTTAAAAAAATATGATCGGCGAAAAGTCGAGGAAAACGCCATGTTATTAACAATTTTTCGCGCAGCACTTATTCACTTCCACGGGTGTCTTTCGGAACACCCTTTGCAATACAGTTATAGACAGAGCAGATATATTTCTGAGGAAGTCAGATTAAGCAAGTCTAAATATTATTTCCTGCGTTCTTACGCAAACATAGCATGACCAATACGATCGCTATCAACAGTAAATAATGCAAAGGGAATAACAAAAACCTTCAGTCTGTCTTTTCGGAGACAGTCCTCAGAAACAGAAGCAGCACATAGTTATTGTGAAGATATGTGTCCTTGTTGTTGTTCTGGTCTTCAGTCCTGAGACTGGTTTGATGCAGCTCTCTATGCTACTCTATCCTGTGCAAGCTTCTTCATCTCCCAGCACTTGCTGCAACCTACATCCTTCTGAATCTGCTTAGTGTATTCATCTCTTGGTCTCCCCCTACGATTTTTACCCTCCACGCTGCACTCCAATGCTAAATTTGTGATCCCTTGATGCCTCAGAACATGTCCTACCAACCGGTCCCTTCTTCTTGTCAAGTTGTGCCACAAACTCCTCTTCTCCCCAATTCTGTTCAATGCCTCCTCATTAATTATGTGATGTACCCATCTAATCTTCAGCATTCTTCTGTAGCACCACATTTCAAAAGCTTCTATTCTCTTCTTGTCCAAACTATTTATCGCCCATGTTTCACTTCCATACATGGTTACACTCCATACAAATACTTTAAGAAACGACTTCCTGACACTTAAATCTATACTCGATGTTAACAAATTTCTCTTCTTCAGAAACGCTTTCCTTGCCATTGCCAGTCTACATTTTATATCCTCTCTACTTCGACCATCATCAGTTACTTTGCTCCCCAAACAGCAAAACTCATTTACCACTTTAAGTGTCTCATTTCGTAACCTAATTTCCTCAGCATCACCCGACTTAATTCGACTACATTCCATTATCCTCGTTTTGATTTTGTTGATGTTCATCTTATACATTTTGCTCACCAGATGGTAGAGTTTTGTCAGGACTAGCTCTCCCAAAGCTGTGAGTAGTTCTAATGGAATGTTGTCTACTCCCGGGACCTTGTTTCGACATAGGTCTTTCAGTGCTCTATCAAACTCTTCACGCACTATCAAATCTCCCATTTCATCTTCATCTACACTCCTGGAAATGGAAAAAAGAACACATTGACACCGGTGTGTCAGACCCACCATACTTGCTCCGGACACTGCGAGAGGGCTGTACAAGCAATGATCACACCCACGGCACAGCGGACACACCAGGAACCGCGGTGTTGGCCGTCGAATGGCGCTAGCTGCGCAGCATTTGTGCACCGCCGCCGTCAGTGTCAGCCAGTTTGCCGTGGCATACGGAGCTCCATCGCAGTCTTTAACACTGGTAGCATGCCGCGACAGCGTGGACGTGAACCGTATGTGCAGTTGACGGACTTTGAGCGAGGGCGTATAGTGGGCATGCGGGAGGCCGGGTGGACGTACCGCCGAATTGCTCAACACGTGGGGCGTGAGGTCTCCACAGTACATCGATGTTGTCGCCAGTGGTCGGCGGAAGGTGCACGTGCCCGTCGACCTGGGACCGGACCGCAGCGACGCACGGATGCACGCCAAGACCGTAGGATCCTACGCAGTGCCGTAAGGGGCCGCACCGCCACTTCCCAGCAAATTAGGGACACTGTTGCTCCTGGGGTATCGGCGAGGACCATTCGCAACCGTCTCCATGAAGCTGGGCTATGGTCCCGCACACCGTTAGGCCGTCTTCCGCTCACGCCCCAACATCGTGCAGCCCGCCTCCAGTGGTGTCGCGACAGGCGTGAATGGAGGGACGAATGGAGACGTGTCGTCTTCAGCGATGAGAGTCGCTTCTGCCTTGGTGCCAATGATGGTCGTATGCGTGTTTGGCGCCGTGCAGGTGAGCGCCACAATCAGGACTGCATACGACCGAGGTGCACAGGGCCAACACCCGGCATCATGGTGTGGGGAGCGATTTCCTACACTGGCCGTACACCACTGGTGATCGTCGAGGGGACACTGAATAGTGCACGGTACATCCAAACCGTCATCGAACCCATCGTTCTACCATTTCTAGACCGGCAAGGGAACTTGCTGTTCCAACAGGAGAATGCACGTCCGCATGTATCCCGTGCCACCCAACGTGCTCTAGAAGGTGTAAGTCAACTACCCTGGCCAGCAAGATCTCCGGATCTGTCCCCCATTGAGCATGTTTGGGACTGGATGAAGCGTCGTCTCACGCGGTCTGCACGTCCAGCACGAACGCTGGTCCAACTGAGGCGCCAAGTGGAAATGGCATGGCAAGCCGTTCCACAGGACTACATCCAGCATCTCTACGATCGTCTCCATGGGAGAATAGCAGCCTGCATTGCTGCGAAAGGTGGATATACACTGTACTAGTGCCGACATTGTGCATGCTCTGTTGCCTGTGTCTATGTGCCTGTGGTTCTGTCAGTGTGATCATGTGATGTATCTGACCCCAGGAATGTGTCAATAAAGTTTCCCCTTCCTGGGACAATGAATTCACGGTGTTCTTATTTCCATTTCCAGGAGTGTATATCCTCTTCCACTTCTATAACACTGCCCTCAAGTACATCGCCCTTGTATAGACTCTCTATATACTCCTTCCAACTTTCTGCTTTCCCTTCTTTGCCTAGAACTGAGTTTCCATCTGAGCTCTTGATATTCATACAAGTGGTTCTCTTTTTTCCAAAGGTCTGTTTAATTTTCCTGTAGGCAGTATCTATCTTAGCCCTAGTGATATAAGTCTCTACAGCCTTATATTTGTCCTCTAGCCATGCCTCCGAACATACCCTTGCATTTTTCACATTTAATGTACAAAACAAGGACTTGTTTTGTGAAACCAGTCTTCTGACTGGTTTGATGCAGCCCGTCACAAATTCCTCTCCCATGCTAATCTCTTCTTCTGAGAGTAGCAATTGCACTCGAAGTCCTGTTATCGGTACCCATGCGACAACATGTGTTTTGCACAGTCCTTGGACTACGGACGATTTGAACACCCAACAGAAGGATCGTCTTAGTGTAACTATGCTACAGTATAGAGTCAAAGTCCGAATATTACACACTTCCTTCATGTTAGGCAAATGGAGCAAATCTATATACTCCTTCCACCTTTCTGTCCTTAAAACGCTTTATTTCCTTAATTAATAAAACTGTTCATAGTATAAGGGGCGATCAAGAAGTTCCCGGTCGGAGGTCGTACAGTCCAGAATCGGTATGGCGATCAGGCGGAATCACCGTGAGCACTGTGGCAGTCATCCCATCGAGACATCAGGTTGAAGATACCATTTTGGTTGAACATCGTGTCCTGCTGCGTGGCTGAAGTGGCTGAAATGGATCTGGGGTTAGGAGAAGCTTCTTAGTGGCTTTGCTCATGTACTGATATGTCACGCATTTCACATGATCCACACACACACACATTGTACTCTTAGTTCTCCTGTATTATAGCGAATTTCGGCCTGCAATTTCGTTTTCACGCACTTCGATGTTTATGACGTCATATCTCCTGAACTATGAGTCGTATAGTAGTATAATTTCGTATGTACGTTAACCGGCGCGCGTGGCTATTGTCTGCGAAATTTGTTGGGAAAAGGCAGTTATAAGAGTCGAGGGACATCAAAGGGAAGCCGTGGTTGGGAAGGGAGTGAGACAGGGTTGTAGCCTCTCCCCGATGTTATTCAATCTGTATATTGAGCAAGCAGTGAAGGAAACAAAAGAAAAATTCGGAGTAGGTATTAAAATCCAGGGAGAAGAAATAAAAATGTTGAGGTTCGCCGATGACGTTGTAATTCTGTCAGAGACAGCAAAGGACTTGGAAGAGCAGTTGAACGGAATGGATAGTGTCTTGAATGGAGAATATAAGATGAACATCAACAAAAGCAAAACGAGGATCATGGAATGTAGTCGACTGAAGTCGGGTGATGCTGAGGGAATTAGATTAGGAAATGAGACACTTAAAGTAGTAAAGGAGTTTTGCTATTTGGGGAGCAAAATAACTGATGATGGTCGAAGTAGAGAGGATACAAAATGTAGACTGGCAATGGCAAGGAAAGCGTTTCTGAAGAATAGAATTTGTTAACATCGAGTATAGATTTAAGTGTCAGGAAGTCGTTTCTGAAAGGATTTGTATGGACTGTAGCCATGTATGGAAGTGAAACATGGACGATCAATATTTTGGACAAGAAGAGAATAGAAGCTTTCGAAATGTGGTGCTACAGAAGAATGCTGAAGATTAGATGGGTAGATCACATAACTAATGAGGAAGTCTTGAATAGGATTGGGGAGAAGTTTGTGGCACAACTTGACTAGAAGAAGGGATCGGTTGGTAGGACATGGTCTGAGGCATCAAGGGATCACCAGTGTAGTATTGGAGGGCAGTGTGGAGGGAGACCAAGAGACGAATACACTAAGCAGATTCAGAAGGATGTAGGTTGCAGTAGGTACTTGGAGATGAAGAACCTTCCACAGGATAGAGTAGCATGGAGAGCTGCATCAAACCAGTCTCAGGACTGACGACCACAACAACAACAGTAGAAAAAAGTAATAAATCCACACGTCATGCATGATGTGGCAGATTTCCACAAATCTCACTGTTCTTGACGTTATTATCTCCTGAGCAATTTCTAGTTCAATGATACAAATGGCTCTGAGCACTATGGGACTTAACATCTGAGGTCATCAGTCCCCTAGAACTTAGAACTACTTAAACCTAACTAACCTAAGGAGATCACACACATCCATGCGCGAGGCAGGATTCGAAACTGCGACCGTAGCGGTCTCGCGGTTCCAGACTGTAGCGCCTAGAACCACTCGGCCACACCGGCCGGCTCAGTGATATAATTTTGTAAATACAGTAAATGGATACTATCTGCGAAATGTATTGCGTATACAGTTTTTAATAAAGAAGTTTTACTGCATGAACACCGAAAACGTAGTAAGCGACAAGCTATTGTTCTTTCATCGTTTTGTGGATGTTGCAGTTGAGAAAAGGTGTAGTAAAGTTTTGAAATTGTGTGTGAAGTTCGTTGGAAGTAACTAAATGCTCTCATTCTCAAATACTGCATGAACAAAGTTACCGTGTTCGCGCGTCGTGGTCTACATTTCTTTTGTAAATCCTCATCGCCAGACTCGTAAAGGCTTCGTCGCTACTACTATGGAAGCCGAGTTGCCACTGCTGTTACGGTTGGCCGAGTTTGTGAGTTCGTGAAACGGCTTCTGGTGCAGTACACCGCTAAGACAATTTCTCCCTGCCACTATTGCACAGCAGTGCCCCAGGGTAAGGTAACAGGATAGGAGAACGAAGGTTCTACAACACTCCAACATGAGTTAAAAGTTTTACTTATCTTTGTGACTTACTGAATAATGAAGCCTGCAACACTGCATGTAATATAACACAAAAAGGTGCTCAATGGCCAAGTGCAAACAACCGTAGGTAAACTTCACAGTACATAGCAAATGCAGTTTACTACAACTGTCTGTTCACTTCTACGAGTTCACTAAACAGCGTTCCCTGTCTAAGTCAGCCACGGATATGATGTGTAACCAAGTGGGTGAGAGCTGCTCTTCTATCTTCCGAGTAGGCGTCTGTCCGTTGTCTTCTGGTTATTAGCAGATTGTGCTGGGCCGGCAATTGGCCGAGGCAAAGTGGATATCTTCATCCACAGCGCCGCCCGTGGCGAGTCTCTATGGCACTGGCACCAAATGGTTCAAATGGCTCTGAGCACTATGGGACTTAACGTCTGAGGTCATCAGTCCCCTAGAACTTAGAACTACTTAAACCTAACTAACCTAAGGATATCACACACATCCATGCCCGAGGCAGGATTCGAACCTGCGACCGTGGCGGTCACGCGGTTCTAGACTGAAGCGCCTAGAACCGCAGGCCACACCGGCCGGCGCACTGGCACCAACTCTCATCTTTGCACCTATGGTGCCGTGGCTGTGTCTTGTTCTGACGACACAGCAATTTCTTTTTCACCCCCACCCGTCTTCTTACCCACACAGCGATTCTTTCCAGACAGTAAGTGGCGTGGGTATCAAATCTGGTTAAAATCTGTCCTGTGGTTTAGGAGCAAATGTGGAACATACATGCATTCATATACTTTTACACTTGGTATGGGTTTACATTTGTTGCATCTGATTTCCCTTTTGTTCACAGACCTGAAGGTGGTCCTTATGAACCAAATCTATAGTGTGACATACTACGGTCGCAGGTTCGAATCCTGCCTCAGGCGTGGATGTGTGTGATGGCCTTAGGTTAGTTAGGTTTACGTAGTTCTAAGTTCTAGGGGACTGATGACCACAGATGTTAAGTCCCATAGTGCTCAGAGCCATTTCAACCATATAGTGTGAAAACAATCTGTTGGCGATCTTGACTGGTATTAAAGAACGACGTTCTGTTCATCTTGGATCACTATGTTTAGTGGCAATTTTCCTGCAGCCTGTAAAATATTGTAACAGATGTAAGTGTTACGTTTGAAATTTACGAGAAATAATCTGTCTTCATCGCAAAATTATTTTTAAAATGTGTTATTTTAATAGTAAGCGGTTTCAGTACTGACGATCATCCTAGCCTCCTTCGGTGGTCTACAGAGACACCCACTGGAGCATGAACACTGTCAAGCGACGTATACGCCACATATCTTGACATAGACTGAAGCGCCGAAGAAACTGGCATAGGCACGCGTATTCAAATACAGAGATATGTCAACAGGCAGAATACGGCGCTGCCGTCGGCAACGCCTATACAAAACAACAAGTGTATGGCGCAGTTGTTAGATCGATTAATGCTACTACACTGGCAGCGTATCAAGATTTAAGTGAGTTTGAACGTGGTGTTATAGTCGGTGCACGAGTGGTGGGACACAGCATCTCCAAGGTAGCGATTAATTGCGGATTTTCCAGTACGACTACTTCACAAGTGTACCCTGAATATCAGGAATCCGGTAAAACATCAAATTTCCGACATCACTGTGGCCGGAAAAAGGTCCTGCAAGACTGAAGAGAATCATTTAAGGTGACAGAAGTGCAACCCTTCCGCAAATTGCCGCAGGTTTCAATGCTGGGCCATCAACAAGTCTCAGCGTGCGAACCATTCAACGAAACATCGCCGATATGGGATTCGGAGTCGAAGGTCCACTCGTGTACCCTTGATGAGTGCACGAGACAAAGCTTTACTCCTCGCACGGGTCCATCAGCACGGACATTGGAAACATGTTGCCTGGTCGGACGAGTCTCGTATCAAATTGTAACAAGCGTTTGGACGTGTACGGGAATGGAGACAGCCTCATGAATCCATGGACACTGCATGTCATCAGTGGGCTGTTCAAGCTGGTGGAGGATCTGTAATGGTGTGAGGCGTGTGCAGTTGGAATGATACGGGTGACACGTACGTAAGCATCGTTTTTCAACACCTGCATCCATTCATGTCCATTGTGCAATCCGCCGGTCTTGGGCAATTCCAGCAGGACAATGCGACACCTCACACGTCCAGAATTGCTACAGAGTGGCTCTAGAAACACTCTTACGAGTTTACACATTCCCCAGACGTGAACATTATTGAGCATATCTGGGGTGCCTTGCATCGTGCAGTTCAGAAGAGATCTTCACCCCCTTGCACTTTTACGGATCTATGGGCAGCCCTGCAGGATTCATACTGTCAGTTCCCTCCATGATGGCATGAGTCAATGCCACGTGGTGTTGCGGCACTTCTGCGTGCTCGCGGGGGTCCTACATGATATTAGGCAGGTGTACCAGTTTCTGTGGCTCTTCAGTGTATGCGCGTACTCTGCTGGGCGTTTCTGCACACCACCGAAGGAGCTCTGAGGATGATCGTCAAGACTGAAACCGGTTACCATTAAAATAAAATATTTTTAAAAATATGTTTGCTATCAAGAAAGATTAGAATGAAATTTTCACTCTACAGCGGAGTGTGCGCTTATATGAAACTTCCTGGCGGATTAAAACTGTGTGCCGGACCGAGACTCTAACTCGGGACCTTTGCCTTTCGCGGGCAAGTGCTCTACCAACTGAGCTACCCAAGCCCGACTCACGCCCCGTCTTCACAGCTTTAATTCCGCCAGTACCTCGTCTCCTACCTTCCAAACTTCACAGAAGCTCTCCTGTGAACCTTGCAGAATTAGCACTCCTGGAAGAAAGGACATTACGGAGATATGGCTTAGCCACAGCCTGGGGGATGTTTCTAGAATGAAATTTTCACTCTACAGCGGAGTGTGCATTGATATGAAACTTCCTGGCAGATTAAAACTGTGTGCCGGATCGAGACTCTAACTCGGGACCTTTGCCTTTCGCGGGCGAGTGCTCTACCAACTGAGCTATCCAAGCCCGACTCACGGCCCGTCCTCACAGCTTTAATTCCGCCAGTACCTCGTCTCCTACCTTCCAAACTTCACAGAAGGTCTCCTGCGAACCTTGCAGAACTTTCTTCTAGGAGTGCCAGTTCTGCCAGGTTCGCAGGAGAGCTTCTGTGAAGTTTGGAAGGTCGGAGACGAGGTACTAGCGGAATTGAAGCTGTGAGGACGGGGCGTGAGTCGTGCTTGGGTAGCTCAGTTGGGGGAGCACTTTCCCGCAAAAGGCAAAGGTCCCGAGCTCGAGTATCGGTCCGGCACACAGTTTTAATCTGTCAAGAACGATTATTTCTTGTAAATTTCAATATAGACCCCTGTTAGTTCTTGTCAAAAATCGTAAAACTTAATTTTAAGTCTCAGTCGCAATTTCTAACAGCCGCTGCTGAAAGTAGTAGGCAGGAAAACCTGTGGACCACCGTAACAACCATTTAGGCAGCCTTGGTGCGGAAAACGGGGGGAAAATTCATCACGGAAGCGCCTTCGACACCCCACGGGACTCTTCAATTATGCGCTCCGCAATTTCCTGGGCCAGAAACCCCTTTGGGAGCAAGGCGGATCAGGCCGCGAAAACGCCTTTCATAAATCCGCGGGGTTTGTGCGTCGGCGTCGGAAGTAATAAGTCGGCGGACGCGTGTTGACACTGCAGTGGGCCGACGGCGCCGCCGCGCAAGCGCAGAAGCGGGGCTCGCTTGCCCGCTACGGCCGCCCGGACAGGAGCGGCCGGTCCTTTTGCGAGAAATGCCGCTAATTTCACGCTCCAGAGATTTCATTTTGAGTCGGCTCCAGCCGCGCTGCAGCAGTGATTACCTTGTCTGGCTGCTCCGCGATCAGCCCCCCTTTTGTCTCTCTTTTTCTTCAAAAGCGCGGAAGCTACCTTTTGCAGCTGTAGCGGGGAATACACTCATCCTTTCACAACGGCGATTCATTACGTAGCAGATATTTTATTATGGCTTTAATGCAGATATACAAACATGTGGTTTATATTTGGGTCATCAGTCTTCTGACTAATCTGATGCGGCCCGCCACGAATTCAACTGTGCTAATCTATTCTACTCACGGCAGCATATTAACCCAACGTCCTCAATTATGTGTCTTACTCTTCAGATTTTTACCGTTTATAGCTTCCTTGAGGACCACAGAAGTTCACTATAGCCGACGTATTCGTTTCGAGAGAAACAGCAATTGTACTGATATTTCAAATAACTCTCATATATTGTTCAGCCTCAGTTGCACTTGATTTCTCTCTTTGCCGAGTCTACGGAGAACTTCATTTCCTTCTTTTGAGACTGTAATAAAATTCTTATTTGGATCAAACGCATTTCGTTTTGTTTTAAAGCATCTTCAGGCGGCATTCTAACAATTAGCGAGACCACAAACAGTTCTCATGTTTCACATTAATCTTATTGCTTACATTTTTTGACTGTTATATTATTCCCGTGTGTTCTTTTATAGAGTCATTCGATTTTTAGCACGCTACCCTGCTCTGACACACAATATTTTTTAAATTTGCATTTTCATTCATCTTTGCTTTGACGCGCAGAAAGCGACCGTCTTTTGTTTTGTTTTAGTGACTGTGGAAACGTCTGCTATTCCTCTGTGTCTTTATAAGTAACGAACTCGTGTGTGTGTGTGTGTGTGTGTGTGTGTGTACACTGTAATGGTTCTTTATTTACGCGACCATTACGGCACTCCAACCCCAGTTATCGATACCAGTAATTAATCGTACTACTTTTCTGCGAAGTAACAGACATATTTTTGTGACAATATTCACATTTGGTTTTATTAATGTATAGGTACTCCGATGTATCGATATATTACAGTAATATGGTTCTTGTGTGTATTCGTTTTTGTGAGACTGTCATAATATTTGACTTACTTGTAATCGTTTTGGCGCGAATGCGCACAGAGCAGTCTTTGTTTAACTTTGCAGAAGTTAAGTTGTTATTTCGTTTTGTAAAAGAACAATCAAGTCTACCGTTTGGTTAAAGTGGAAATTAAATGTATGAAGATTGATACAAAACTGTTTTCTTGATGATGTGACAGTTAGGAAGAAGTATATGTGAATTTACAAGAAGTTTAATAAAAATGTGGATGATGAACACCAAGTCAAAAATTATTTCTACCACACCATTGTTCTGCTCTGGGATTGTTTGACCATTAAGAATTTCCTGAAAAACGCATTTGTTAGGTCTTCAAATATTGCTAAAATACAGATCTGGACCTTCTAGCAGTCAAAGTGGAATCACCCTAGAATCAACAAGATGAGCCATAACAACTTCGACGAAATCTGCGTGGGAATCCATTTAAGATAAGTGCCAAAATTAATGACTTTTTTACAGTGACTTCATTATTTCCATTCTGACGATACCATCCACAGTCAATAACTTTGTTGTTGCCCGATAAAGCGAACATGCGTGAGCAACATTATGAATCTGATTTCTAACCTACTTTGCAAGTACATGTACATATTTTCTTACCTTGTGAGTTTACCGAATTTCCAACATCCCTGTAGCACCAGATATCAAACTCTTCGACTCTGTTCTTCTCTAGTTCTCCGACCATGTGTCACTATCACACAATGCTGTCCTCCAGATGCACACTCTCAGAAATTTCAACCTCAGATTAAGGCCTTTGGCCAGAAACGTCCTCTTCGCGTGTACAAGTCTAATTACAGGCCACGATATGCTGTGGACACACTGTGTGTGCCTCCAGCACAGTAGTTCCCATTGCCTTTGCGCCCTCATGCCCATGGTCGTTGCTGATTATTCCACCTTTTAGGGAAAGTTTCCCGTCCCTCGGGCGAGGACGTGCCTCTCTATTTCCGCCCGTTCCTCCACCCTATTTGACGATGCCGCTGGCGCAAGCTGGACCACTTCTCACACCTGAAGTCTTCGACCGCCACTGCTGAAGACTTTTATTCGGAATTTAAGAAGAAGTTGGGATCGAAAGCAGGACGTTTTAATTACTTATCAAAGACGCTATCCCAAGATTAGGTTTCTATTTTACAGAACCAAAACTACACCACAGAAGTCCACAATGACAGATAGAGTAGCAGATGGTTCCGTACTAGTGGACGCATTATAACATTACTATGGACGGCGAGTGTTTACGGGAACCAGTCACTAAGGTTGTAATCGAATGAAGCGTAATAGGAGTACCTTCGGAGTCTTTCGCGGTGGCATGCTACATTAAAACCATCTCGGTTTACAAGCCGCGCCACTTCGAATAAAACACTCGAGCTTTCGACAGCTGCCTCCGCCATAGTCATCAGGGTCGATTTTAACAAAATGGTTCAAATGGCTCTGTGCGCTATGGGACTTATCATCTGAGGTCATCAGTCCCCTAGAGCTTAGAACTACTTAAACCTAACTAACCTAAGGACTTCACACACATCCATGCCCGAGGCAGGATTCGAACCTGCGACCGTAGCAGCAGCGCGGTTCCAGACTGAAGTGCCGGCGCGATTTCAACACCTGATAACGATGTCACAAACGACCATGGAAAGCTCGCTTGTGTGTTTCGAAGTAACGCATCCTGTAAACCGAGAAGATTTCATCACGTAGGAGTACTGATGCTCTGAGTAAATACACACGATCGGTCATATACGAACAGTGACACTGTCAGACTTTTTGGCGACAACACTGTTACCTGCCGGCCGGAGTGGCCGTGCGGTTGTAGGCGCTACAGTCTGGAGCCGAGCGACCACTACAGTCGCAGGTTCGAATCCTTCCTCGGGCACGGATGTGTGTGATGTCCTTAGGTTAGTTAGGTTTAAGTAGTTCTAAGTTCTAGGCGACTGATGACCTCAGAAGTTAAGTCGCATAGTCCTCAGAGTCATTTGAACCACTGTTACCGACAGAAGATAATTTTCAGGAAACGATCCGCTCCTGTTGCGTAACGTGGAGCGTGCTAGCAAGCGAGACTGGGAGGTGAGCTAGACACGTATCAAATCCCGCGGCGGATCAGAAGCTGTGGATCTGAGGTGAGCGTCATTGTGGTTCTCCGTTTACGCAGGTGCTGGAATGGTCCCCAGTCTCTGCCTCAGAAAATACGTTATACATTTAAAAAAAAGTTTTCACGATTCACGGACAAATGGCTCAAACGAATTAACTCACCTACGTTAACTGACGATTGTGGCAATATGTAAGGCATTCGACCACAAATTTACAATAACAAAAATTAGAACAAGCTAAGACAAGAAGTCAGCAGACGCCACACAATGGATGGAACGCTAGAGAGATAAGGAAATGCAGAAATACTTCGACGGAAGCAAGGCAAGAAGGTTATAGTTTGATCTGTTGACAACAAGGTCGTTAGTGATAAAGTGCAAGAACGGATTTTGGTATGAGGAGGAAGGAAGTCGGTCGTCGTCTTTTTAAAGAAGTCGTCTCGGTATTTCTCTTAGCTGATTCCTGAAAGTACGGAAAAATTCGGACGGCCAAGCTGGATTATGTGCTATCGGCTCCTCTAATAGGAGTTTTACGTCATGTCTCGGTTGAACGATTTCGAAATTACATCCACATGATGAATTGAATGCCAGTCCTTCTTAATTGTTGATATTCAATGTGATACTTGCGAGAGGCAGAAATATCCCTAACAAGGAAACCTGCCCATCACACCCCCCTCAGATTTAGTTATAAGTTATCACAGTGGATAGGCCTTGAAAAACTGAACACAGATCACTCGAGAAAACAGAAAGAAGTTGTGTGGAACTACAAAAAAAATAAGCATAATATACAAACTGAGTAGTCCATCATCAAGGAGAACCTGCCCTAAGGAGGGCCGTGGTCCTGTGGTTAGCGTGAGCAGCTGCGGATCGAGAGGTCCTTGGTTCAAGTCTTCCCTCGAGTGACAAGTTTAACTTTTTATTTCCAGACAATTATTTTGCTAAGCGGCACAGGTACACAGAGCACTATTGTTTACGTGATCGTGTGTCAATTATCAAAGTTCAGGCACTCACACATGATCAACTTCGCTCTCCAAAATTCCAGGACATTTTCAGATTTGCTTGGACATATGCAGGATTTGACGGTCTACACACGGAAAAATTTGAAAACGTTAAAAACATATGTTTTGACAGAGCACAGGGAAAACTGTGCGACTGTGAGACTGTTGCATTCATTTGTTGCAGTTTATGTGACAAACTCTTTATGTTTTCATCACTTTTTTGGGAGTGATTATCACATCCACAAGAAAACCTAAATCGGGCAAGGTAGAAGAATCTTTTTACCCATTCGCCAAGTGTACAAGTTAGGTGGGTCGGCAATTCCTGTCATGTGACGCACATGCTGTCGCCAGTGTCGCATAGAATATATCAGACGTGCTTTCCAGTGCAGGAATCGGTTGACCTATGACCTTGCGATCAAATGTTTTCAGTTCCCATTGGAGAGGCACGTCCTTTCGTCTACTAATCGCACTGTTTTGCGGTGCGGTCGCAAAACACAGACACTAAACTTATTACAGTGAACAGAGACGTCAATGAACGAACGGACAGATCATAACTTTGCGAAAATAAAAAAGTTAAAATTTTCACTAGGGGGAAAGCTTGAACCGAGGGCCTTTCGTTCTGGAACTGCTCACGCTAAACACGGGACCCCGCACTTCTCAGGTCAAATACTCCTTGATGTTGCCTATCTTGCACATGGACTACTCAGTTTGTATACTTTGCTTATTTTTTTCATATTTCCACAAAACTTCTTCCTATTTTCTCGAGTGATCTGTGTTCAGTTTTTCAAGGCCTATCCACTGTGCCAACTTATAACTAAATCTGAGGGGGGTGCGATGGGGAGGTTTCCTTGTAAGTATCAGATGATAAGACTGGACCATGTCGTGGCAATTAAATACAATATCTAGAAGTAATATTAAAAAGCAGATACCTAATTGGATAAAAACAATGAATCAGTAGCAGGAAAGACGAATGGAGGACTCGGACTTGCCGGAAGGATTATGATAATGTGCGGTACATCTGTTAAGAAAGCCGCACACGATGATAATGTGAGCATATCTAGACTACTACTCTGGCGTTTGGTTTCGCTGACAGCTGACATCGAATGCTTTCAAAGACCTGTTACTCTGTATGAAAGTGTAATATAGATCCATCGGTCGTAAACCAAGGTATTTGGACACATTGTCTATACAGCCTCATCCTTCATCGTACAGGAACCACGAATTTTTTGGAAGGTGGATTTGGGTAGCCACTCGAGGTGGGTGAGGAAAACCGCCTGCAAACAGCACAGAGACCGATGATCTGCAATGCGTACGTCCGATAATCCGTGTGGGGTTCGGTTGCCGCACAGGATTAGCCGAGCGGTCTTAGGCGCTGCAGTCACGGACTGTGCGGCTGGTCCCGGCGGAGGTTCGAGTCCTCCTTCGGGCATGTGTGTGTGTGTGTGTGTGTGTTTGTCCTTAGGATGATTTACGTTAAGTAGTGTGTAAGCTTAGGGACTAATGACCTTAGCAGTTAAGTCCCATAAGATTTCACACATATTTGAACATTTTTTGAGATTCGGTTAGCGTCTGTGTCGTCGCCCACCCTCTGCCTTTAAGCCTATCACTCCACACATGCTGAGCAGTACATCTTCCTTGAGCAGCACGTGCAGCTAAAATAAATAGATGTAAAACCTTACGCCGCCAATGACGGGTTCTATAAAGATATTTGGGCCCACAAAAGAATTATTTGTTCAGATGGAAGGTTTCGTGGCAGTGAATATCGAAACACGCTATTGCGAGGTGGACATGACAATACACTCGGCGCCTTCAGTGCTGTTGTCACGCTGTAGACGGCAGATCGAAGGAATGCATTGTGTTCTCGTGGAAGGAGTTTTTGTCCTCCGATCGACTACAGTGTCGCTACACAGTGAGGCGAGGATGAGCATATTATTATTCTTTGCTCGGATTCACTGAATATACAAAGCGCTTCATTCACTAGCTACAATAATTAATGTAAACACTGGGAGACGTATTTTCCGTGTACTTTTTCTTCGCCGCTTTCAGGTCGATGGCATGGAGAAAGAGCGGAGAAGCTCCGAATCGTGCGGGACGAATCCACATGTTTTTAACAACACTTACAATGGGGAGCAGCCGTAGTGGTTATACGAATTTTAACACCACATTACTCATCTAGGCATGACTCTACCATTACAATTACAGATCCCTTGATGGACGATGGCACTAAAGGCGGAACAGATCCAAAACTGGACTTCAAAATAGGGAATAAATCGACTGTGGCTATGTTATATCGTCCCCACATTCGTCTCCTATTATTCGAAGAACACATCGAAAACTGAAAATAAGATTGGATGGACAGTGGTTTAAATCTTTCCCCTTTGTTGTCTTAACCGGTGCTCCAACCCTCTTGGGGGTGAGGCTGAAAGTGATATGCCTTTCCCTCCCTCGGAACTTTGAACTTGCCGGTTGAAAGGAACACCTCCCCTTCTTGCCACGTATTGTCACTTTGACAATAAGAAATCATCGTAGATCTTTTCGAGGATCGAAACACGACATTTGATTTTATAATTACACACCCACAACCATCAAACCGCATGATTAGGCCCTACTTGTAGGCAAAGAAGAATATGCAAGTGATTACCACATGAAAGAGGTTAACTGAAAGCTGGTTCTTAAAAAAGACGAAATCATGAATTCGCAGATTCCTGGTTCTTTTTACACTGCAAGAGAGTGACATTTTTCACTCCCAAAAAATTGTGACATCCATAGCCGGCCGAAGTGGCCGAGCGGGTCTAGGCGCTACAGTCTGGAACCGCGCGACCGCTGCGGTCGTAGGTTCGAATCCTGCCACGGGCATGGATGTGTGTGATGTCCTTAGGTTAGTTAGGTTTAAGTAGTTCTAAGTTCTAGGGGACTGATGACCTCAGAAGTTAAGTCCCATAGTGTCAGAGCCATTTGTGACATCCGTATACGCCTATGGAAATCCGGGATTTAGTGATGACGTGTTGCAAGTTTATGAACTGATGTTAACAAGATCCATTGACTGTAGGAATGGATGTAACTGAAAACAGCACATGAAGACAGTAATTTCACATGAAGAAAAAGCACAGCACATGTCAAGATTGTGAAGAAGAATTTTAATATCTGCCTGTGCTTTCTTTAGTGTTCTTTTATGCTGCCATTGTGGCCTGAATATGACGTTTGTATCTCGATACATGTTGCTTCATCAAATAATTTAAGCAAGTCAACAACAATTTGCGGCTGTTAACAGTCTCTGCTTGACCTTTTCAGGCATGCCTACGAGATGCTGCGACTTATCTCAGCACACTGAGTAGAAGATATAGACATATAACTGACTGGTTACAGTCTTTTGTAAATTGGACCTGATAATTATAAACCACAATTAGGCTTCAGATAAAATGTTCGTATTCAAAGCTATCCGACGTTCCGAATTGCTTCTTACATGGTGGCCATCAGACCTGTTAATCACGTATTTCGCTACGTTTTACGTATGTTGTAGAGGGTTTGCTCTCAGTACCTGCCTAGCGGCTTTTAATGCAACGGTCCCTAGTTTTAAAAAAATCGGTATTGTAGTTTTATGGGTACCTTCTATACCTTTAAACTTACGCATCTAGAAGCGGCGTAGTAGATAAATCCCTTGCTGTCCCGCTGGCTATACAGTTTCAAATCCTGCCCGTGTACTTTCTTCCTTTGCTTCTAGTTTCATAATACAGAATATTATTAAATAGTATATGTTATCCAAAACAGTTATTTTCGCCATTGTAATTTCACTAATAAATCAATTATGACTTAAACCGTTTGCGGTTCGTAGTTAAAATTCCAGATACTTGGTAAACGTTTGCTTGATTCGTGGGGAAGGCAGACTGGCCAGGCATTTTACGATATGATCTTTGTACATGAAAGATGAGCATGCACCTCGACCGTAAAAACTATCTCACCGAAAGATATATTTCTTTGACAAACCTATGGTGTTTATTTTTACGGGCAAGCTAAAACCTTCATGGAAAAAATTCAAAAATGCTCCCACGTGGCTATTTACTAGTAGACAAATCGTTTGGAGTGAAGATTCCATAAAAATGCATCTTTAATTCGGTACGAGTTTAGCGCACCTTCTCCCGGAGGAATGATCAAATACGCGTGGTTCGCATGGAAGCTGATCGAAGAAAGAAAAATATTTTCGAAATCAAGCGAAATGATTTCCGCTATCGCTTGTGACAAATCCGTGCGCCTGCAGGGCGGTAGCTTTGATTAAATGCGCATGATACTCTACGAATTTTGATTTGGTTACTTCTGCGACAAATACCATCCGGAATTCTGTTGTTGTGATAGCGACTAAGACGATTCTGTCATCTATTCTGCAACAAAGAGAATACATATCTGAAGAAAATTTGCTTTATTGATTAATTTATTAATTGAATTACTGCGGCAAAAATGACTGTCTGTAAGTATAAAAAGCAGAGCGTCCGTTTGTTTGTTTGTAATTTATGCAAATACACAGTTTCATTCTGAGGTTGATGAAATTTTGCATACTTTATCTTCAAGACGAGAGGAAGATCACTGTCTTCATAATTTTCGTAATATGTAAAGGTGAAAGGTTGTTACCAAAAAAATCTCAAAAAGTGTAAGGCCGATTTACTTCAAATTTCTATAATAGCCCAGACGTAGGCTATGTATTTTTAATACGCACAATATATAAATATCTACGAGTATATGAAATATATAAAGGAGAAACATTACCAAACATCTCGAAAAGTGCTTTTGCGATTTACTTCAAAGTTCTTGGCCGACTTATTTCAAATTTCTGTATTGAGATGAAACAATGAAAAAATTAATGAAGTGTTAAAATGTCAAACAAACGAAATATATTGTGGTAATTCCGCTGGCGAGACTAAATTACAGCGGCAATAGCCGTCTTGGAGATAGCACCACCAGACGTCACTGGATTGATTAGTTGCTGTTGTTACATATGCAACGTGCCAAGACTGAAGCATCTATTGCCGAACATAATAGAGGGCACCACCTCACAGGGAATGCCACAGGTGAAGACCCACTCATTCCTCACACGCCGTTCATGTAAATATGCCATCCCATTTAAAGCGATTGCAGTTTCACGTGCAGGTTGCATTCGCTTTGACTGTCAAGAGCACAAAGAATAACTCACTTTGCGTGGCAGATATTAAACATGCTCGGCATTGCATCTAGTTTTTCAGTAACTTTGCATTATTTAATGGTCTATCTTGGCTGCTGTCAGACGTCCGGGTGGTCGAAACACGACTAACTTTACAAGTTCAGGAGGTACGTGTACGACTTGAAAAGCGATTTTCTCGCAAACGAGGGCCCGTCACATGATAAACCGCTAGCCAGATACTAACAAGGAAAACTCCCAATCGTACTCAGGCCCAATCGACAGCCTCTCAAACAATGAACACAGATCAATCATGAAAACAGGGAGAAGGTGTACTGAACAATAAAACAATAAAAAAAGAAGCAAAAAAAAAAAAACAGTGAACTGGCCAAGTTCAAGATATGCAACGTCGAGCAAATTGCGAGAATCATGGCGCCGTGGTTATGTGGTCACGCTGTTGGACCACAAAGCGACAGATCCATGTTCAAATCTCCCTCGTGCTCCATTTTCTTTCCGCAAAATTATGAACTTCACGTCCCGTCATTCATGTGTCTGTTCTCCTTCTGTAGTTTTGGCAATTGTCATACACTGGTTATGGAATACTAGTTATGTGGTAGGAATCTAATAGCGTTGGAAGTAAATGTGATGAATACGGAGAGCAGCCGAGATGCCGCATAGACGTCTCACAGAAATGAAAACAACAAACAAACGATTGTGAACTATGTTACAGCAAAGGAAATCAAGAGGCAAAACTTCCAAAAGGTGACGGAAGAGTCATAACATGTGGTACTTGTGTTGAATAAATAGGAGGTATGCAAGTCTGAACGTCCCTTCTTTGCACCTTGCTGTTGCCAACAGACGTTACACCGCGACACAGACACAGATATGAATACAGCGAAGAGACTCCTCATTGATCGAACGAACAGTTCATAATTTTGTGAAAAAAAGTGGGTTCTCAAGGGAGGTTTGGACATGGATCTCCCTGGTCACATTCTAACAGAGTTATTAAACACGGTTTTCCGAAACTCCTTCACCAAAGAAGAAGAATTAAATATTTCTGAATTCCGATCAGGAACAACTGCCAAGATGAGAAACATAGAAGTGAATACCCTCGGTGTAACGAAGCAGCTTAAATCACTTAATAAAGGCAAGGCCTCCGGTCCAGATTGTATACCAGTCAGGTTCCTCTCAGAGTATGCTGATAAAATAGATCAATATTTAGCAATTATATACAACCGCTCACTCACAGAAAGATCCGTACATAAAGAATGGAAAATTGCTCAAGTCACACCAGTACCTAAAAATGGAAGGAGTAATCCGCTGAATTACAGGCCTATATCACTAACGTCGATTTGCAGTAGGATTTTGGAACATATACTGTATTCGAACATTATGAAGTACCTCGAAGAAAACGATTTATTGACACGTAGTCAGCACGGTTTCAGGAAATATCGTTCTTGTGAAACACAACTAGCTCTTTATACTCATGAAGTAATAAGTGCTATCGACAGGGGATGTCAAATTGATTCCCTATTTTTACATTTCCAGAAAGCTTTTGAAACCGTTCCTCACAAGCGTCTTCTAACCAAACTGCGTACCTACGGAGTATCGTCTCAGTTGTGCTTCTGGATTCGTGATTTCCTGTTAGAAAGGTCACAGTTCGTAGTAACAGACGGAAAGTCATCAAGTAAAACAGAAGTAATATCCAGCGTTCCCCAAGGAAGTGTTATAGGCCCTCTATTGTTCCTGATTTATATTAACGACATAGGAGACAATCTGAGTAGCCGTCTTAGATTGTCTGCGGATGATGCTGTCATTTACCGTCTTGTAAAGTCATCAGATGATCAAAACGATCTGCACAATGATTTACATAAGATATCTGTATGGTGCGAAAAGTGGCAGTTGACCCTGAATAAGGAAAAGTGTGAAGTTCTTCACATGAGTACTAAAAGAAATCAGCTAAATTTCGATTACACGATAAGTCACACAAATCTGAAGGCTGTAAATTCAACTAAATACTTAGGGATTACAATTACAAATAACCTAAATTGGAACAAGCACATAGATAATATTGTGGGTAGATCAACCCAAAGACTGCGATTCATTGTCAGAACACTTAGAAGGTGCAACAGGTCTACCAAAGAGACTGCTTACACTACGCTTGTCCGCCCTATTCCGGAGTATTGCTGTGCGGTGTGGGATCCGCATCAGGTGGGACTGACGGATGACAACGAAAAAGTACAAAGAACGGCAGCTCGTTTTGTATTATCGCGAAATAGGGGAGATAGTGTTCCAGACATGATACATGAATTGGAGTGGCAATCATTAAAACAAAGGCGTTTTTCGTCGCGACGGGATTTTCTGGTGAAATTTCAATCACTAGTTTTCTCTTCCGATTGCGAAACCATTCTGTTGGCACCCACCTACATAGGGAGAAATGAGCATCACGATAAAATGAGAGAAATCAAGGCTCGCACGGAAAAATTTCAGTGCTCGTTTTTCCCGCGTGCCATTCGAGAGTGGAACGGCAGAGAGATAGCTTGAAGGTGGTTCATTGAAGCCTCTGCCAGGCTCTTTATTGTGAATAGCAGAGTAATCTCGTAGATGTAGATGTAGAACACCGCCACCGCATAACCACGACGCCGTGGCTATTGATTGGTTCAAATGGCTCTGAGCACTATGCGATTTAACTTCTGAGGTCATCAGTCCCCTAGAACTTAGAACTACTTAAACCCAACTAATCTAAGGACATCACACACATCCATGCCTGAGGCAGGATTGGAACCTGCGACTGTAGCGGTCGCGCGGTTCCAGACTGTAGCGCCTAGAACCACTCGGCCACTCCGGCCGGCATGGCTATTGAGATTCGCTCGATGATGCACATCTTACACTTGGACCGCCCACTGTTTCGATTTCGTTTCTTTTTTCACAGTTCAGTACACCTTCTTTCTGTTTTCATGCTTGATCTGTGTTCAGTTTTCGGCGGGCTACCTTCTGGGCCATCTTACCACGAAGTCTGAGGGCTACGGTGATTTTCCCTTGCCAGGACAGGTCCCTCTACAAGACGCTTCAGACACCGGAATCCGTGATTAACACGTCTGGTGGTCCCCTTGTCAGCTGTGGTTGTGGCCACTAAATTGGATTCCAAGAAGGACAATGAAGCACGAGTGCGAGGAAAGAGCCGCGCTAGGCTAGAGGGTCAGCGGTACTTGGCAGCCGGCGACGACAGTAATTGTAATTGTTTAGGTCCAGACGCGAGCGGGCGCTGCAAACCGGCGGCGCTTGGCTTCATTAGGGCTGGAGCCGACTATATAGGCGCGAATCCGGGCGCGCCGGTATTAGGCACATTGTGCCGCGAGGGCTCACCGAAGCGCCCGCTTCATTACGCGAGGCTTAGCGCGCCGGCGAAACCGCGCCGGGCGACCCAAGAAGGCAGAGCGCGGAGCGGCGTTGGCCCATTGTCTTGGGCGGCGGGCGACTCCCCGAGCCGACGCCTAACGTCCCTCTATTGCTCATTCCTACGGCTGCGTCCTTTTGTCTAGACCGCCTTCAGCAGCCGGCTTCACTCAGTTTTAATGGGCATATCTGCCGGTGGGGGGCAAGTGCCGATGCCTACTGCCTTATGCGGATGCTCGGGGACTGACTGACTGCCTTCGCGCTGATCGCCGGTGCTTTCCGCTCAGCTCAGAATACTGCAGTGCGACACTGCACACTGTAAGGCAAAGGTCAGAGCATACGGAATAGGTTCTCAGAAATGCCAATTTTTTGAGCCTAACAGGCTATCAGTACCGATTGCTATGTCGCGCGACGCATGTTGTGTAAGATACGTCGTGATCTTCGCATCACACGGTCATAATAACGTGACATCACAATGTAGATTTCGTGGAGTGCGAGAGAGTAGACGCAGGAACAATGAAGGTAATATGTCATTGCAGATATGGTCAGAAGAACGAAGTCCGAAGGTACGGGGCCGCGGTAGCAGATTCGAATCCCGCCTCGGGCATGGATGTGTGCGATGTCCTTAGGTTAGTAAGGTTTAAGTAGTTCTGTTCTAGGGAACTCATGACCTCAGATGATAAGTCCCATAGTGCTCGGAGCCATTTGAACCATTTGAACCCAAGGTACGTTTGGGACATCGCGACGTAACCGCAAATGAGCATACTCGCTACCAGACACAGCGACGAATCAGCGAAGGCTGCGTAAACACGCCCTCATGAGTTCCACATAGCACCGCTGCAGCAGGCGTACGTCAGAGCAGAGTGCCCGGGGCCAACGAGATATATGGGCCTTGCAGCGAAATCGTGACGTCACACTAGAGGGCTTGTCCGCCGCACTTTGTGATTCAAATCCCTGCAGGGCCCGCAGGAAATCAATGTTTAGTTGAAAAGTTACCAACTAAAGGTCTTAATTTTGTCGTGTTATATCGAGAAAATGCATGCATTTAAACACGCGGTCAAGAATGACTAATCTCGTCTGAAATAGTTACTCACTCCCCGCTGGAGACGGTCTCTGGCACACGTAAGACACGCAGTGTCACGTGCTTTGGTGTGCGCGCCGTGGCCGGACTTTCTCCTGAGCCTCGAGAGTATTGCCCACCCGGAGACAACGACATCGTCTTACTGCAGCCAGCACTGCGACAGTTGTATTAGACCAGAACTATGTAGCAAAGTCTATAGTCAATTCTACAGGGCTATTACAAACGATTGAAGCGATTTCGTAAATTCACTATAGCTCCATTCATTGACATATGGTCACGACACACTACAGATACGTAGAAAAACTCATAAAGTTTTGTTCGGCTGAAGCCGCACTTCAGGTTTCTGCCGCTAGAGCGCTCGAGAGCGCAGTGAGACAAAATGGCGACAGAAGCCGAGAAAGCGTATGTCGTGCTTGAAATGCACTCACATCAGTCAGTTATAACAGTGCAACGACACTTCACGACGATGTTCAACAAAGATCCACCAACTGATAACTCCATTCGGCGATGGTATGCGCAGTTTAAAGCTTCTCGATGCCTCATTACGGGAAAATCAACGGGTCGGCCTGCAGTGAGCGAAGAAACGGTTGAACGCGTGCGGGCAAGTTTCACGCGTAGCCGGCGGAAGTCGACGAATAAAGCAAGCAGGGAGCTAAACGTACCACAGCCGACGGTTTGGAAAATCTTACGGAAAAGGCTAAAGCAGAAGCCTTACCGTTTACAATTGCTACAAGCCCTGACACCCGATGACAAAGTCAAACGCTTTGAATTTTCGGCGCGGTTGCAACAGCTCATGGAAGAGGATGCGTTCAGTGCGAAACTTGTTTTCAGTGATGAAGCAACATTTTTTCTTAATGGTGAAGTGAACAGACACAATGTGCGAATCTGGGCGGTAGAGAATCCTCACGCATTCGTGCAGCAAATTCGCAATTCACCAAAAGTTAACGTGTTTTGTGCAATCTCACGGTTTAAAGTTTACGGCCCCTTTTTCTTCTGCGAAAAAAACGTTACAGGACACGTGTATCTGGACATGCTGGAGAATTGGCTCATGCCACAACTGGAGACCGACAGCGCCGACTTTATCTTTCAACAGGATGGTGCTACACCGCACTTCCATCATGATGTTCGGCATTTCTTAAACAGGAGATTGGAAAACCGATGGATCGGTCGTGGTGGAGATCATGATCAGCAATTCATGTCATGGCTTCCACGCTCTCCCGACTTAAGCCCATGCGATTTCTTTCTGTGTGGTTACTTGAAAGATTCAGTGTTCAAACCTCCTCTACCAAGAAACGTGCCAGAACTGCGAGCTCGCATCAACGATGCTTTCGAACTCAATGATGGGGACATGTTGCCCCGAGTGTGGGAGGAACTTGATTATCGGCTTGATGTCTGCCGAATCACTAACGGTGCACATATCGAACATTTGTAAATGCCTAAAAAAACTTTGAGTTTTTGTATGTGTGTGCAAAGCATTGTGAAAATATCTCAAATAATAAACTTATTGTAGAGCTGCGAAATCGTTTCAATCATTGGTAATAACCCTGTACTTTGAAAGAAAAAGACTATTATCTAGCGACAGCAATAAATGCACATGACATTCCTTAGGTCACAGAATGTTACAAAAATAAGTATTTCATCTTGTTCAAGTTATAATAAAATGATCTAATATTATCTGTATGTTTTAGTATCAACTCGGCCTCCTCCAGAAGTACCCTAAACAAACGACCACACCTACCTGCACCACAAATTCGAAGTTCAAACTCTAAAGATCCTTATCAAGCCTCGCTCTGGCCATAAAGCCAAACAAATTTTAGGCTCGTATTGCAGGATGAAAGATCGACAGAGCCACCGACGAAACTGCAGTTGGATGACACACTCGCACATTCTGCCATTTTTTTTGTAAAAAAAAAAAAAAAAAAAAAAAAAGCAGCTGACACCAAAAGAACAAGATTGAAGCGTTTGAGATGTGAGTTACAGAAGGACGCTGAAAACTGAGTGGTGCCTGAGAAGATTAAGAAAAATGTTCTGCGTAGCATTGGCGAGAAAATGGATGTATGGAAAACACTGACTACAAAATGGGATAGAATAGTAGGCCGTAAGACTTCTTGAATTCATTTTATTAGAAGAGGCTGCAGGGGTGAAATACTAAAGACGAAAACATACATTCAGATACATACGACAAATAACGCCATGGTCTCCTAGCTTAGCTCTATTACAATGCACATTTTCTCCCTTGTCCGCCTGCCTGTGTGGCCGAGCGGTTCTAGGCTCTTCAGTCTGGAACCGCGCGACCGTAACGGTCGTAGGTTCGAATCCTGCCTCGGGCATGGATGTGTGTGATGTCCTTAGGTTAGTTAGGTTTAAGTAGTTCTAAGTCTAGGGGACTGATGACCTCAGATGTTAAGTACCATAGTGCTCAGAGCCATTTGAACCATTTTTTTTTCTCCCTTGTCCATATACTAGTTATATTGTTCTGTCTGTAAGGTACAAAAACAAAAGTTTCAGTGTCCAGGAACACGATATGAGGCAAAAAGGAAAGCACTATGTCCAGCCAATAAGGTCAACGGCTCACAAATAGTGCGATAAAAATTTAGTGTACTTCTCCGTATACCAAAAATTATTTCATCATTCTCGCTTTTTAGTAAAACCTTAAGTTGTTACTTAATCTCTGTTGCTATTCAGTAACAGAATCTATACAACATCTGAAATTCAAAACTTGAAACGAAGTGCAAAATATTTTACTGCAAGTTTCGTATAGATAAAGCCAATCAGAAAGCTTATTCCTCAGCGAGTGCACTTATATTTACACAACATCGAGTATTATAAAATATACTTCTATTAAACTAAAAAAGTATCAGAATCTATTAAAAAAAGTGAAGGTTAGTAAAAAAAATATTTTCAGCCAATCAGACCCAAACCAGCAAAACGTCACCTATCGCCTTATAGTTCCACGTCTCTACTCATTACGCTACAGCGTCAGTAAATGACACACCGGCATACTTTGCTTGTTTCCATCTCCCGAACGCTTCGTAAACTGAAAATTAATTATAGCAAACTGTACGCGTTTTTGGCGGATCAGCCGGCCGAAGTGGCCGTGCGGTTAAAGGCGCTGCAGTCTGGAACCGCAAGACCGCTACGGTCGCAGGTTCGAATCCTGCCTCGGGCATGGATGTTTGTGATGTCCTTAGGTTAGTTAGGTTTAACTAGTTCTAAGTTCTAGAGGACTAATGACCTCAGCAGTTGAGTCCCATAGTGCTCAGAGCCATTTGAGCCATTTGGCGGATCATTAATGTGACGTCCCCATTTAAACGGCATACTTACACAATCCGCAAGTTACAATAATGCTTTTAACCACCAATATGAAGTTTTATTACGACAAATTGTACAATTAACGACGGGTTTTCGAGAGACCTTCAATTTTCTGATGCTTAAATGGTTCAAATGGCTCTGAGCACTATGGGACTTAACTTGTAAGGTCATCAGTCCCCTAGAACTTGGAACTACTTAAACCTAAGTAACCTAAGGACATCACACACTTCCATGCCCGAGGCAGGATTCGAACCTGCGACCGTAGCGGTCTCGCGGTTCCAGACTGTAGCGCCTTTAACCGCTTGGCCACCACGGCCGGCTCTGATGCTTAGAAATGGTACATATAGACGTCAAATGAAAGCCAATATGGCGTCTCAAGACTCCATGCTGAAGAGAGATTGCATCATGTGACGTATCTGCTCTTCTTCCATCGCAACAGTGTTACCTTCAGAATATCTGACATGCTAGATATTGCTTTGCACGTTCGGAGAGATTCCGCAATGTGCTTTTTCCGCGCTAGGAGTTAGAAACTCGGGACGCTCAACGGTCAAATGCACGGTCCGTTTGCCGACGGCTAGTACGGCCGCAGTTCAGCAACAGTGATGAAAAGCTGTACCCTTCTTTTCCTCGAATCTTCTTAATGACAAGTTTGAAAAGGTGAAACAGTACTGAAGATCGGCCAGTCTTTTTCACGCCGTCCAGCGACTGGCGCCTGTTTAGTTGCCCGCCACAACAGGTGGTGCGGTGCGTCACGTCTTGGTCGCAGTCCAGCTCGTGTGCGGGGCGAGCCCACCTTGCGCCCGAGAGCGATTCCGAGGCGCGTTGCGCCGCGGGCTTCATTACCCGCCGCGGCTCCGCCATTGTCTGCTCGCGGAGGGGGAATCCCCCCATTGTGCGCCCCGCTTCCTGCCGACGCGCAGTCCGTCTGTACGGCCGCGCCCACTTCATTAGCCCGGCCCATTGTTCTCCGCGTCTGCTTACCTTCCTGCTTCTTCTGCGCCTCCATGTCACAGCCTACTTGAGGCACCGCGTCCTCGAATGTTGTTAGCGTCGGGACGCACACGGAAGCAACAGTGACAGCACACTGCACCATTGTGTTTGTCGTCCAGTGAAGCGTCTCCTGGATCCCGCCCCTCTTTCCACGGAGATCAATATCGCTCTCCCTTCGAAACTCCTACAACAATCGGCTATAGTCCTATTTAATTTAGTTGGATTTGACAGCGAGCGAGATGGACTGTTCCCGTCAGGGATTCAACAATAGCGGCTGTGCTGCCATTGTCGGCTCCCACTGCGTTGCCACTTCCTCTGTGTAAAGCATTGTGCCAGCTATAGTTCTCAAGTAGGGCTGTTCTGGACGTTAGCGTTCCGCATATTGCACGAAAAACAACATGTTTTCGTGACATTACCGCCATTTGACTGTATACAGTAGATTTATTTCACGATCTATATTTTGGCTTTAAGCCATTTTCAAGTGTCGCAACGTCGAAGAAGACCGACTTGAGATCGGAAGTTTTTTTGACGTTGTGAGACTTGAAAACGGCCAAAGGCCGAAATCTAGATCGTGTGAAATAAATATACCCTACACAGTCAACACGTCCAGAATTGCCATAGAGTGGCTTCCGCTGGCCACCAAACTCCCCAGACATGAACATTATTGATCATATCTGGGATGCTTGGCAACGTGCTGTTCAGAAGAGGTCTCCACCCACTCGTACTCTTAAGGATTTATGGACAGCCCTGCGTGGTTCATGGTGTCAGTTCCCTCCAGCACTACTTCAGACATTAGTCGAGTCCATGCTATGTTGTGTTGCGACACTTCTACGTGCTCGCGGGGGGCCCACACGATATTAGGCAGGTGTACCAGTTCCTTTGGCTCTTCAGTGTATTGTGAAATGTACTATCACGATATAGTGGATGGAAAGACAACGACTTTTCTCTAAACGGTGAAGTGCAGAAAAAGTCAGCCGTCTGGATAAGCTACCGAGCGAGGTAACCGTCAGCTGTGCATTTCACTGAATATCATTCCACGCCATCTATAACGGATCTTTTACGTTGGGATAAATTTATTTTATTTTTTGTTAGATGTTTTCGTTAAATAGCTGAATAAATTGTAATTAGGAATAATTTAATTAAGCAGAGTAGAGAAGATAAAGTCAAAGAGATGTTCATTGGGCGGACATTGTCGTAATGTAACGTGATTGCGTTTTTCGGTTGTTAAAACAAGTCGTTTGTGTTCCGTTCTGCTGTTCGGTCGTGCGCGTACCTGAAAGGAATTAATTCGGGGACTAGAATAAACTTTCACATAATAGTTACGATTCGATGTTCCGACAAAAGGGGTTAACGTCAGTGTTAATTTGAATTGTGGGCGACAGGATTAGTTTTGACAGATACGTGAAAACGGACGTAACGAAAGTTGTTCCCATATCATCCTTGAACGTGACTTTGCCGGCCGGAGTGGCCGAGCAGTTCTAGACGCTACAGTCTGGATCCGTGCGACCGCTACGGTCGCAGGTTCGAATCCTGCCTCGGGCATGAATGTGTGTGGTGTCCTTAGGTTAGTTAGGTTTAAGTAGTTCTAAGTTCTAGGGGACTGATGACCTCAGAAGTAAAGTCCCATAGTGCTCAGAGCCATTTGAACCATTTTGAACGTGACTTTTTATTTAATTAACGATTGCGGGCTCATTAAAAGCTGTTATCTCATGATTAGGATTAATCCCTCTGTCCTCCTAGATAGTGATCATTGATTAACATTTACGTCATAAGAAAAAGGATTATTAATAAAAGTGATGTTAAATGACAATTACGTGCTATTCCGTTAGTGTGGAACCGACGTAATATCTCTGAAATGACATTGATATATAATTTGCGTTAAATACTGAACTGAGATAGGAAGTAAATTGAAATTAGTGAACATTTGATACTGAGACTATAGAAGCAGAAGCGCTTAAGGTTTCTCTTCTCTAAAATGGCAAAACAGGTACGAACTGTGACTCAATAGTCGACATTACGTATTGCAAGGACATTAGCATTTCATACTTATTTTGACGACGCGCTGTTAAAAAAAGGAACGTTGAGTCTCTGTACGAGTAATAAAATTAAATCTAAAAACATAATTAATAACGGCGAACTCCGCTTTAACAAACTGTATTGCGTGTTGCCATCGGGCAATAACTGCTCAACCCTGGACACTTGTGTGGTGAAATTAGAAGTCGGGCATATAAAACAAACTTAAAAGTCCATTCAAGCTACAGTGGAGTCGGCACAACACGACGTGGGCAGTTATACATCGCAGTTGATTGTTTTCGTCCACATTTCCTTTTTACTCGCAGTTGTTCACGCATTGGAGCAGAGAGACCCACAACGTACGCCGTTTCCCCTTCATCGGCAAATCCTTCAAGTGAAGAAACGGTCTAGATTGCTCCGTCAAGTCGCTGGGAGCCGGGCAGCAAGGATTGTGGGAACGTGACGCAGAGCACGGCCGTTCAAAGCGATCAGACGGCGGTGTGCAGCGGCCGCGCGCAGCCCACAGTGGCTGGTACCGCCTTGTTACCGGGGTTACCCTCTCCCCGGCCGGCGCGCCGCTTTGAGGCTGGAACCTGCCTTTTATTGGCAGCGTGCGGTCCCAGTAACGAATCGCCGGGATTAGAGGCGCGTCTTCCTGCGGGGAAATGCGCCGGCAGCGGCGAAATTAAACGCAGCCTGCGGAACCCCGCCCGAGTAACGACCTCTGCTCTGGGCCTCTTCCCACCTGCCGCCTCGGATAAAACGTCTTGCGTAGGCAGCCGCTGCTACAAAGGCGACGCACGGCTAGCGGTTACGTCACATCGTGTCGCTGTGAGGGAAGGACCACCTACCGATGGTAAAGAAAGAAACTGTATCTAAGGTAGGAGAGAAGAAAACTGAAGATCTGTAAGAGACGACAATTCTCACCAGAGAGGCAGTTCTGACATTGACCTCGATAATGAAGCAAGACTTCAGAAAAATTAAGCAAAGTCATAGAATTAGTCGATTTACAAAAAACACCCGACAATGAAAAAATCCTTAAAATTATCAATTATTAAACCCGCACACATAAATAACGCCTTAAATAGAGCATGAGTTAATAAATCGAAAAAAAGGAAGTTTTGGATTCTGAGAAAAACAGGAGAAAGCTATAGGGAATGACGTGTCGACAGAAGTGCCGACACAGTGTGGTTTGAGGAGACCGAAATGCACGCTATAAGCTCACGCAGGATGGCGTGAGGTCTGAAACAGGATACGGAATGAATGCTATAAAGAAAAGTACGTAGCTGCTGGAATACTTAACTTTAATCCATCATTTGTATACATCGTTCTTGATGAGACATACTTCATACGATAATTATCAATTGCTATGGCGCCTTGCTAGGTCGTAGCCATTGACTTAGCTGAAGGCTATTCTAACTATCTTCTCTGCAAATAAACGAGGCTTCGCCAGTGTTGCATCGCTAGCTAAGTCGTCCGTACAACTGGGGCGAGTGCTAGTAAGTCTCTCGAGACCTGCCGTGTGGTGGCGCTCGGTCTGCAATCACTGACAGTGGCGACACGCGGGTCCGACATGTAATAATGGACCGCGGCCGATTTAAAGCTATCACCTAGCAAGTGTGGTGTCTGGCGGTGACACCACAGGGAACATGCCCTATAAATACTTTAAGATCGCTCTTTCCATTTCCTGATAACGCCAAATATTACTAACTTTACATCCGTAGATTTCGTTCCGGTAAGAAAAATATAATGACAAGGGGACGCCATGACGTTAGGATCACGCATTTACTACAAATTTTGTACACCTTTAGTCATGGACTGTGCGGCTGGTCCCGGCGGAGGTTCGAGTCCTCCCTCGGGCATGGGTGTGTGCGTTTGTCCTTAGGATAATTTGGGTTAAGTAGTGTGTAAGCTTAGGGCCTGATGACCTTAGCAGTTAAGTCCCATAAGATTTCACATACATTTCAACATTTTTTTTGGTACATCTTTAGTGGACCATTAAAACAACATTATGTGCACGTAATAAGGTACACAGCTCTGGCAATTCCGATAAAATCTAAAGAGAAGTTTTACGTATCTATTATGTAAGTGATGTAGACGCCGACCGTAGCAGTCGCGCGGTTCCGGACTGCGCGCCTAGAACCGTGAGACCACCGCGGCCGGCGGCATGGTTGTTTGATCACCTACTGTTGTATATGGGCAAAATTGGCTAACGGGGAAAGGAAATGCAGCGTGTAAGAATTTTCGACCAATACAGCTCGACGTACCACTCTAGCAGGCAAAATCACTGCTTCTAAAAATACGAGGTCTGTTCAAAAAATTCCGGGACATTCGTAATTTCACGCCATTGCCATGTTGGAGAGAAATGAGGTTGACATCCCTGCACGGTCCTGTGCTAAATGTGTAATTGCCGGAAGTTTCATTTCTTGTATGTCTGTCAGTTATTGTTCAGTGCTGTATTAAGCAGAAAGTTGTTTCTCAGCGTTTGCGAATTTCGAGATGGTGGAGTTAGAGGAGTAACGCGTCTGCATTAAATTTCGCTTGAAATTCTACTACCGACGAAGCTCATGTCAGGAACGTCAACGAGATTTTGCGTGCTAATCGAAGACTGATTGTCCGAGAGGTTGCAGAAGAATGTAGCAAAATAAATGGTTCTAAGCACTATGGTACTTAACAGCTGTGGTCATCAGTCCCCTAGAACTTAGAACTACTTAAACCTAACAAACCTAAGGACATCACTCACATCCATGCCCGAGGCAGGATTCGAACCTGAGACTGCAGCAGCAGCGCGGTTCCGGGCTGAAACGCCTAGAACTGCTCGGGCACAGCGGCCGGCTAAGAATGTAGCATTTCAATTGGATCATGTCATGAAATCCTGTGAGAAGGCAACGGCCTGAAATGTGGCGAGACAAGTCATGGCTCTTGCATCACGATAACGCACCCGCAGATTCATCCGTGTGGGTGCATGACTGTTGCACAAAGAACGAAGTCACTGCGCTGCCACATCCTCCGTACACTCCTTACCTGGTCGCTGCGGACTTTTTTTTATTTTCAAAGTTGAAAACCCCGTTGAATGGACGAAGATTTGCAACGACAGACGAGATAAAAGGGAAATTAGCACACGGCGCTTCGAGCGATCCAGTAGAAGGCGTACGTAAGATAGCTTCCTGAAGTGGAGACGGCGTTGAGACCGGTGTACCAATTGTGTAGGAGAGTATTTCGAAGGAGACCGTGAACAATAATTTAAAGGGAAGTGTAGAAAAATTTTATGAACAAAATTCCAGCTGAAAGTAATTTTGCTTTCTCTACATGCTTAGTAAAGAAAGCAAGGTTGTCGCAGATAATAATCACGGTTGTCACGACTCAAGACAAAGATCGTGAATGACATTTACATGTTTATCACGTAACTTATTCAGTTCGTACGCTATTTCAACACAGTAAAAAAAAGTTACACATAGTAAAAAATAAAGACATTCTTTTGACATATCTATCTATTACAGAATTTCACATATTACATTTTTATTTCTATTGTCTTAGGAGCCACTTCTGTAAAATAATCGGTTGGGAACCAGCAAAAATTTTCCAACGCTTAGTTTTTAGGTTACTCTTAACGAGTACACAAGTAGGATTTCTCTTGCTTTCTATCTCGCGTAACGAACTGCACCGGGCCAATTTTGCGAAATTACACGCGTCCCTGTTTATAAGAGAGTCAGAAAGCAGTTTAATTCTTGATGGTAACCGTGCGCCTTCCCAGTTTTACCCACTTACCTCAAAGTCTATTTATATTACTGCGTTGTTTTCCAATTAGTTTGCGTGGCTGACGAGAAATCATTATTTTATTTCTCTTCATTGCCTCCGCAGGCGAAACGTACAAACTAAAGTACGCATATTCAGAGCGACCATATGGCGACGTAATATGTTTATGCCATGAAAATAAGCCTACCGGTAAACACGTATAATGGAATGAAAATACCAATCGAAATTATAGCCGAAAGGGGCGACCGGAAAAAATAGGCGGTCGCCTTGTTCGCTGACTTTTTTTTCCCCCAGGGTGTGTAATCTATTGTAAGAACAAAATGGTTTCCCGGTCACTGCAATTGCAAATGTTACGTTTTCGTTCAACGTTCGAAGTTCGAATGTTTTGCCATACGAGAATATTCGTTAAACCAAAAACAGGTGTCAGAACCCTGCGCAGAATGATTCTCTTGATGTGTATTTTTTGCTCATGACGAAACTATACCGCAGGCTTGCACAACGAAACGTAGAATGTACTCCTGAACGCTAAGCCCTTTCGTATTTCCCGTATTTCCTCCTAGTGATACATGTTTCCCTCTAAAAACCTTTGATACTCTGCCATTGATAAATTTGATACTAAAACGAGAAATTACTTACTACATCCTTCAGTCACCATTAGTATAGCACAAAAAGGAGTGCAATATTCGGCCATAAAAACCTTTGACCACATATCCGTCTGTGTGTGCATCTGTGAGACAGAGAGAGAGAGAGAGAGAGAGAGAGAGAGAGAGTGAAATTTACCATAACATCTGAAAAAAGTAGCTTCACATAATATGAAATGTTCAGCAGTTGCCACATTTATCTCTGAGAAGGTTTTTCCTTTTTTCAGCAGTCCTTTGACTTCAAGCGGTCCGTGATGACTTTCTCTGTTGCCTATACCTCTTCATCTCGCAGTGCATTTCCACCTAACGTCCTCAGTTATTTATTGGATATGTTTTAAGCTCTGTCTTCGCCTACAGTTTTTATCATCTGTTGCTCTCTCTAGTACGACGAAAGTTATTTCCTGATGTCTTAATACTTGTCCTATCGTCCTGTCTCTTCTTCTTGACAGCGTTTTCTATATATTCCTTTCCTAGCTGATTCCGCGGAGAACCTCTGCATTCCTCGCCTTATCAGTCTACATAATTTTCGACATTGATAGTACCACATTTCAGATGCTTCGATTCTCTTCTGTTCCGGTTTTCCCACAGTCCATGTTTTTCTACCATAAAATACTGAGCGCCAAACGTACATTCCCAGAAATGTTTTCCTCAAATTAAGGCCCGTAAACTTCTCTTGGCCAGTAATATCCTCTTTGCCAGTGTTAATATTATTTTTATGTCCTCCTTGCTCCGTCCGTCACGGGTTATTTTGCTACCAAGATAGCAGAATTCCTTAACTTCGTCTACTTCGTGATCCCAATCCAGAGGTAAAGTTTCTCGCTGTTCTCGTTTCTGCCACTTCTAATTACTTTCATCTTTCTCTGATTTACTCTCAACTTATATTCTGTACTCATTAGACTGTTCATTCCACGTAACAAGTCCTGCAACTCTTCCTCACTTTAATTTTTGATAGGAAAATCTATAAAGCTTAACTCACTTTGCCGGCCGCTGCGGCCCAGCGGTTCTAGTCGCTTCAATCCGGAACCGCGCTGCGGCTACGGTCGCAGGTTCGAATCCTGCCCCGGGCATGGATGTGTGATGTCCTTAGATCAGTTAGGTTTAAGTAGTTCTAAGTCTAGGGGACTCATGACCTCAGATGTTAAGTTCCATAGTGCTTAGAGCCATTTGAATAATTCACTTTGATTTTTTTCTTTTTCGTCTATACTCCAGTTCCGAGAAATTTCTGTAGTGTAGATTAGTGTTTTGCATAGCATCTACTGTTTACCATCAGTTAATTTGATGTTTGTTTTCTGTCTTTCGCATTCGAGGGCTGTATTTTGTTCCGCACTGCCGTGTTGATGTTTAGACCGTCCTTTGACTTCACACAACCAGCCTCTACGCCGTAGGAAACAGGGTAGTTTGACACGCACATCGGTGCTTGCATGATCAGTATGTTGATCTTCCTAGTTATAGAGGAAAAAGGTCGAAGCAGTATTTTGTACTCAGCCCGAATTGTAGATGCCACAGCACAGTATTTGTGATAAAAATGAAGCTACTCCCGAAATGAGGAGAAATTAACCATTTCTGCGACAAGAGGGTAGAGCGGTACGTGGGCTACACGTCTGAAGATTCGATGTCATTTTAGTTATTAAACTGCACTGCGGAAAAAGAAATATGCCTGTGAAAGAATCAGCGAAGGTTGGAATATTGTGTTGTGAGAAGGGAGGAGTGGGCAACTATATATACATGGTGTTCCTCAACTGTTGGTTCAAATGAACACTGGAGGTTGAGAACATATGGGCTCTGAGCACTATGGGACATAACTTCCGAGGTCATCAGTCTCCTAGAACTTAGAACTACTTAAACTTAACTAACCTAAGGACATCACACACATCCATGCCCGAGGCAGGATTCGAACCTGCGACCGTAGCGGTCGCGCGGCTCCAGACTGTAGCGCCTAGAACCGCTCGACCACTCCGGTCGGCTTGAGAACATAAAAAATATATTTAGTTGTAGAACATATGGTCCCTGATGGCAATTCGATGCGGACGGACTGCAGAGAAGATAGTTTAGCATACTAATTACAATATTTTCATTCACAGGAACTGCTGATATGCGCGACCATTGGGCTGTAATATTCACGCAGTATGTCGTCGGACCATGGACGGTCGTGTCCGTTCGAAGATTCTTGGCGTGTCCGCAATGGTACCAGCGGCGACGTCAAATCTAGCGACGAGATGTTCTGCTTTAATCTGAATGAAATGTGCCGGAACACACTATGTATCCGCCATGTAAATTCTAATTTAACTTTTTTGGTATATATCACGAGTGAGCGCTCGATATGATATTTCTCACCATCTGTGTTTGTTGATGCTATCTTTATTTCTGACGATGTCTAGTGGACGTTAGTTCTTGTTTATTACCGACGGCCCAATAAGCCCACAGCCGGTTCGTAATAAACAAAATAGTAGAACAAACACCCAGCTTGTTTGCTTTTCCAACCATCACGTTTGAATATGATGCCAAAAGGTCCTTTAAAGCCCTAAGGCGCTGACGCCAGAGCCTGGTTGAAATGGCTCTGAGCACTATGGGATTTAACATCTGAGGTCCTCAGTCCCCTAGAACTTAGAACTACTTAAACCTAACTAACCTAAGGACATCACACACATCCATGCCCGAGGCAGGATTGGAACCTGCGACCGTAGAAACCGCGCGGTTCCGGACTGAAGTGCCTGGAACCGCTCGGCCACAGCGGCCGGCCCAGAACTAGGGAAATGATTAATTGATACTTGCGTCTGACGAAGGAAACCGGTAATACTGAATCCAAGTTGGCACGTCTGTGACTCTTTTATCGGAGGCTAAATATTGGAATGTAACTGATATGTAACAGATGTGGTTCAGCTAGGAATGACGGTAAAGTGACCTTTATTCACGCATGAGCATAGACAACAGTCTCGAAACATACAGAGATGTGTGTGTGTGTGTGTGTGTGTGTGTGTGTGTATGTGAGGCTTGGCTTGGTGTATGAGCAAATAGCTCAGAAATGGAAATCAGTTTACACGCAACTTGCAAGACAGACGGAAAGAGAGCAATACGGGAATAGAATAGGACACAAATAAAAAAAATAACTATTTATGACGACGGGAGAAACACGAAACACGGAGATGATCTAGGAAGCCGTAAATGTAGAGAGTTTGAGCAACGAGGAAATTGGAAGCTGAGGACAAAGTTGATCCATCAACCGTTTCGCAACTACAGAGCAGCTGGCGGAAAACCTGTTAACGGAACACTAGGCGACATGAATATTAAAAAGAAAATATACGTCTATTGTGTTCGACCGAAAAAGAGCGGCACACTCTTCAAAAAGCAATTATTACAGCGCGTGCGGTACAGAGGAAAGCGCTATTTCGTGCGGACGTACGCCGGCGCGGTATGAATTCTATAGGAACGTCGGTCATTAAACAGAAGTACGGACCAGTAAAATGAAATTGCGGCCACCTGCGACGCAACTTGTTCGAGATGCCAGGAGGACTCAGCTGCGAACTTTTTTTCCCCCCCTGGAATTCTCTTTCCGACTCTTGAAGAGCACTCACCGCGTTCTGTATAGCCGGTCGATTGGCGCAATGCACATACAGCAAAATGAAAGCGAATTTCTGCCCATCCTGGCAGACGGAAGAGAGCGAGCGTGGCAGGGAGGGAGAGGAGGCGTTGTTTTATACCGAATTCGTCGGCTGTCCAGCTAGCCGCCAGATTACTCGTTGCGGGGGCTGCAGGGGAGCTCCATTAATTAAAGTTTACACGCTTCCTCTTTCCAGCGCCTCCGCTGAAAGCGCAAGTGGAATTACGCCGCCCGACGTACGGAGAGCAACTGTGAACTTTTTTTTTTTTTTTTTTTTTTTTTTTTGCATCGAACCACGTATGTTCCTCCTCACACATTCGCAAACTATTCCTAACAAGAATTTATGTGTATGAGACTTCTCTTCCCGCTACCAACTTACTTTAAGTGAGATTTAGTTCGTTGCGTTCTAGCTCATCGCCTTGCGACCTTGAGGCAACAAGATATTTCTGGTCCTGTCAGCATGGCAGATATAGTATGGAACGAAAATGGCTCTGAGCACTATGGGACTTAACATCTATGGTCAACAGTCCCCTAGAGCTTAGAACTACTTACACCTAACTAACCTAAGGGCATCACACAACACCCAGTCATCATGAGGCAGAGAAAATCCCTGACCCCGCCGGGAATCGAACCCGGGAATCCGGGCGCGGGAAGCGAGAAAGCTACCGCACGACCACGAGATGCGGACGTACAGAGCAACTAGATACATTCCGTTTTGATGTTGCTGAGCAACAGTCATACAGTAATTTTTAAATGAAGACACCGCCATTTGACTGTATTGTTTAGCACTTGCCCGCGAAAGGCAAAGGTCCCGAGTTCGAGTCTCGGTCCGGCACACAGTTTTAATCTGCCAGGAAGTTTCATATTAGCGCACACTCCGCTGCAGAGTGAAAATCTCATTCTGACTGTATTGTTGCTTGTTTAATAACGACCTAGGTTTCGGCCTTTTATGCCATTTTCAAGTGATTGAGTTTATGTCATTAACATGTAATGCAGGACATAAAGCTCAAAATTTACACTTTCCGGCGAAAGGCAAAGGTCCCGAGTTCGAGTCTCGGTCTGGCACACAGTAAAAATCTGCCAGGAAGTTTCACCCATCTAAATGTTAGAAAGACTGTAGGAACAAACGAAGATAAGGAAAAATAGCATGTATTGAACTCTAACACGAGGCCTGACAAAAATGGAGAAGAAGAAATTAGAAACTTTTTTTAATAAAAAAAATGTGATGCTACAGACGGGAACCTAAAATTAAAGAAGACAGGTAAAGTATAGGCTAAACGGGTATTAGAATGTGAGCGGTAGACGAGGGAAGAAATCATGTGTACTACGGGTGGCACCCAGGAACAGTAGTCATTGGAAGGAGCAGTGCTGGAAGGATACGCAGCCTCATTTTAAAATATGTGAAACTGATTATTGAACATATTAGTAACTGCACGCAGATATACAGACTGGTACGAGCTAGAAAAAGATAAAAAGACTACAACAAACCAACAGGAATCTGACAACAGAAGGGATAAGATCAACTCTATTTAGCAGTTAAATTTTTTCAACTCTTACGCTGTACCGCATAAATAAAATTTGCTCTTATACTGTTCATCAATTGTTTGTTCCAACTCATTATCAGATAGTGTGGAAAATATGTCTTCCCTTTTCTTACCATTGTGATTAGGTCTGGTCCAGAAGACTCATGTCGGTGAATTCATGAACCACGCAGCAACTGTGATTTTATATATTTTGTTCTCTTGTATAGTAGCAAATATTTCTTATTATTGTATAGCTAATAGTGGTCTGATATTTAAAAAAAATGAAACGATAACACTATTGAGTGTTCAGTCTTTGTTGAGAAAGCACTACATCTCAGATTTTCTCGTTAAAATGTGAATTATGACCCAGTTTTGTATAACGACAGCTCGAATTTTCATGAAGTCTTAGCTCGCAAGATCATTTAGGGCGCTATCGATTTTATTCGGGTAGATATAGCGTCTTCACTCATCCAGCTACCCAGCTGCTCAGTCCTTAGTGATGTGGTTATGCCACAATTAACCTAATATGGACAAAACAAAGCGCCCACAGATATAAATTACTTATCTAGTAACAGAAATAGTTAAGAGTGTTGGTACGGCGTGGGAGGGAGCGCTAGCAGCAGTACTGGGCAACATGCCTGAGACTGCAGGCGTTCCAGTATCGGCGGTCGGAATGCGCCAAGCGTTATTTCTGTTATCGGAATTTTCTCGGGAATGCTGCAGCTTTATTATTAGCGAAAGTTTAGCGCGAACTGTTTCCAGTGATGCCGAGTCTGTGACGGAGGCGGGGGGAGAGATTGAGAGAGAAAGAAAGAGGGAGTGATAATGAGAGAATGAGCAAGGAATCAGTGTCCAGCCAACAGTAACACTGATTTCAGTTTTACGTAGGAGATGGGAATTTACTGGTCACATCCATATTGCTGTGAGGATGACTGTGCTACAAAGCAAGCAAGCGTGCTGTATATTCTCCTCAGCACTTACTCTCTTTCACAAACAGCATGTTTAGTATTTACGGGTGATGCTTTTAACAGGGAATCGGAACTAGAGAAACTTTGGGTAATTTTTAGCACCATTTTCTACAACACAATATATACCGATCGTCTAAAGGTGGGTAGAACCATCATATATTTCATTTAAAATGCAAACACTCGGCTCTCTTAGTAGACATAAGAAATATACTGTAGCTTGGGTGTAGGTCTGCCTCTTTCAAAACCGTATAGTGTACATTTTAATACCAACGTTAAAAAAAGTCTTCAGTGAATCTATAAGTGCACCATCGTGTTTTACACAAAGATCTCTTGATATCCAAGTCCTACTTGACACGTTATGGAGTTCCAATGGTTCAAATGGCTCTGAGCACTATGGGACTTAACATCTATGGTCATCAGTCCCCTAGAACTTAGAACTACTTAAACCTAACTAACCTAAGGACATTACACAACACCCAGTCATCACGAGGCAGACACCTTATGGAGTATCTCTGGAGTTATTCCCGAACAGGCTTACTTGACACTTTTGCTTAATTTTTCATTAGTCTTGTTCCGACACTGAGCCAGGTGAACTTGTTTATTCCCCATAACAAATTGTTCGGTGTGTAAGGAACGGACAAGCATTGTGCTGACATCCCACCCCATATTATTATATGAGACAGGTTCCTTTCTAAGTCCTTCACGTGATGCGGGCATTCCTTAGACCAAGAAACAATGTTGGTATGGGTGTAATTCTACGAGTATATACGGCACTTTCATAAGAAAATGAAGGACACCATTTAGAAACTGTTCCAACAAAGTGCGGCAGGTTGCAACTCGCTACTCCGCGCCGTTGTCAGATCTTTTTTATTATGGTCAATCACTGTTGACCATACGAGTTGAAGTTCACTTGCTACTTTGCGAATGGATATTGCTGAGACTGCTCACATTACTGAACGGGTCGGCATACGTCTTCCGTTCCGTCTCTTAGCGGGTACGGGGATTAGTCGAACACCCTGCACGGGAAAATTGTGAAAAGGGAAGTTCTTCTTGCGAATTCCATTTCAAAGTTGTCAAGTCACCCTTCTTTGCTATAATTTCCTACAAAATAGATCCCTATGATGGAATCTTGTGACATTCACGTTTCCCTGCACATGTCATAACATACACGTAAGTACTGAATTAATGAACAGTGCGATATCTGTTCCTCCGTCATAAATCTTTGAATCTCCATATTATTTTCTTTCGGTAACATATGCAGTGTATCATAATTTATAGCGAAAAATGAAATTGATGAATATATACAATAGAAACAAAATCATTGAAGTAAAACTGGTCCACAAATAAGCTATTTGTGAGATAACTGCGAATGTGTTGTAAGCGTGCTGTGTGAACAGGCTCTGTAACATTCAGTCTAGCGTAGAACCATGCCCTACCGACGAGTTACATATGGCCACCCTGGTGTCGTCAAAGGACCGACTGAAGAGTGAAACGGCGCTCTGTTGTCAGTGATGAGAGAAGGTTCCGTCTGTATGCGAGTGATGGACGTACAGGCGTACTGCACAGTCATGGTGAGGCTATTGCGGAGTGCATTCGTCCACAACATGCAGGTCCCATTCCAGGTTTCATGTTGGGTGGGGGTGGGGGGCATCAGTTACAATTCACGGTCACATTTGGTGCTTGCCCGCTACATTGCACAGGTTTTATCCGTGGGTGCTGCCATTTCTTTGACGGGAAGGTGACATGATTTTTCAACAGGACAACGCACCTCCAAAAAAGGCTGCTGCAACGCAACGTGCTTCTCACGTTATACGGGGCGTTCAAAAAGTCTCTCCGCAGTGCCTTATGATTGTTGGCCGCGCGTGTCGTCCCTTATTTTTCAACGAAACAATAAACGCACAACGATACTGCAGTGATATTCTGTTCCCATTCATAGGAGAACTTGTGTCAGAGAAGTTGCAGCACTAGAAAATTGTAGCGAAATGCAGGAAGATCTGCAGCGGATAGGCACTTGGTGCAGGGAGTGGCAACTGTCCCTTAACATAGACAAATGTAATGTATTGCGAATACATAGAAAGAAGGATCCTTTATTGTATGATTATATGATAGCGGAACAAACACTGGTAGCAGTTACTTCTGTAAAATATCTGGGAGTATGCGTGCGGAACGATTTGAAGTGGAATGATCATATAAAATTAATTGTTGGTAAGGCGGGTACCAGGTTGAGATTCATTGGGAGAGTGCTTAGAAAATGTATTCCACCAACAAAGGAGGTGGCTTACAAAACACTCGTTCGACCTATGCTTGAGTATTGCTCATCAGTGTGGGATCCGTACCAGATCGGTTTGACGGAGGAGATAGAGAAGATCCAAAGAAGAGCGGCGCGTTTCGTCACAGGGTTATTTGGTAACCGTGATAGCGTTACGGAGATGTTTAGCAAACTCAAGTGGCAGACTCTGCAAGAGAGGCGCTCTGCATCGCGGTGTAGCTTGCTGTCCAGGTTTCGAGAGGGTGCGTTTCTGGATGAGGTATCGAATATATTGCTTCCCCCTACTTATACCTCCCGAGGAGATCACGAATGTAAAATTAGAGAGATTAGAGCGCGCACGGAGGCTTTCAGACAGTCGTTCTTCCCGCGAACCATACGCGACTGGAACAGGAAAGGGAGGTAATGACAGTGGCACGTAAAGTGCCCTCCGCCACACACCGTTGGGTGGCTTGCGGAGTATAAATGTAGATGTAGATGTAGATGTTGTGTTAAGTGAAATACTGAGCGGTTATTTTCAACAAGATGGTGGAACAGCACTTACAGCTCGCGTTTCACTGTCACTGCTTGCCGATGTTTTTGGTGATCGCATAATTTCAGAGGGCTTTGGCCTCCACGACCGCCTGACCTAACACCACCTGACTTTTCGTCCAAAATCTATCGATGAATTGAAAACTGCAATATCCACTATCACTGCTTCTGTTACAGTAGAAACGTTACAGCTTGTGTTTGGAAACAGGATTAGACGAATTGAATTGTGTATTCAACAACAGGGGGGACAGTTTCAACATTTAATGTGAAAATTTGTAAGTAAAAATGAATATTCAATAAATTAATAACTTGTATTTCACTGAGTTTCATTTCGGTACATTCACTGCGGTATACGGCACGCGCGGCTAACAATCATACGGCACTGCGGAGAGACTTTCTGAACACCCCGTACAACAACTGCCTTGGGCAGCAAGATCGTCAGATCTCCCGATAAAAGAACACGCAAGAGACATGATGAAGCGGGAACTTACTGGTTGTCTAGAGCCTACACGAACCATTGCTATATTGTAACAAAAGGCGTAATATTCTAGGGTTTATCTATGGCATGATACCATTCAGCACCTTTATGGTCATTTGCTTGTGGGAATACTTGCCTGCAATGCCGCCAGAGAGGGGGTGGGGGGTTGTTATGGCGGTGAGGGGGGGGAGGGGAGGGGTACTGTGGTGTCACCGCCAGACACCACACTTGCTAGGTGGTAGCCTTTAAATCGGCCGCGGTCCGTTGGTATACGTCGGACCCGCGTGTCGCCACTGTCAGTGATTGCAGACCGAGCGCCGCCACACGGCAAGTCTAGAGAGACTTCCTAACACTCGCCCCAGTTGTACAGCCGACTTTGCTAACGATGGTTCACTGACAAATTACGTTCTCATTTGCCGAGACGACAGTTAGCATAGCCTTCAGCTACGTCATTTGCTACGACCTAGCAAGGCGCCATTATCATTTGCTATTTATCTTGTGATGCATGTACCGTCAGACCGATGTTCACTAATTATGGATTAAAGTTAAGTATTCGAGAAGCTACGTACTTTTTTTACTAGACTCAACTCCTTTAACTGTTCCAGACCTCACGCCAGCCTGCGTGAGCTTAAACGCGTGCCTTTCGGCTACCCGTCACAGTGGATTGGCTGTCTTGCCAGTCCGCAAAAGGTACATTGTACACTGATGCAATGTTTGGGCACCCTTTACAGTAACTGTGTGTTTCATTTGGCCTGAATTTGTCAGGATTTGCTTCTTCATTGATGAACTACATGAGACATCACTGGTCAATAAAATGATCTTCTCCTTGAGAATGTTGCATTTTTTTCGCGGCAGTGTATATTTCTTCATGGATCAGATCTGAGCAGGATGAAATGGGGTTAAAAATCATCCAACAGTCAAGATAGCTAAGAATATTCTTTACTCAAGACAGCCGGTTTCAACAAATGGCTCAAATGGCTCTGAGTAATATGCGACTTAACTTCTGAGGTCATCCGTCGCCTAGAACTTAGAACTAATTAAACCTAACTAACCTAAGGACATCACACACATCCATGCCTGAGGCAGGATTCGAACCTGCAACCCTAGCGGTCGCTCGGGTCCAGACTGTAGCGCCTAGAACCGCACGGCCACTCCTGCCGGCCGGTTTCAACAGTCTTAGCTATCATCTTCTGGTCTTAAACAATTTTTTGTAGTAAAGCTTGTTGATTTTACTCTGAACCTCATTCACAAGATGTCAAGTGGAGTTGTACCTTGTACGCCACTGCAAGCGGATTTGCACTGTTTAATACGTGTCCAGCATAAGTAAACAAGCATCTGTGAGCAATATCTATGTGACATGGCCTTTTGGACAAGGTGCTGTGTGTTTTTAGGTATTTTAGCGATGATAAACGTTTATAATGCGCTGAGTCTTAGCCACTTGACATCTTGTGCATGAGATTCACCGTAAAATAAACATGTTTTACTTAAAAAAAAGTTCACGACCTGAAGATGACAGGTTAAGACGGTTGAAACCGATTTTCTTTGTGCGATCTTCGCTTTTGAACGGTTTTTAACAATCACAACAGATTGTCCTTCAACACTCTGATAATGAGAAAATTCAACGAAGTGGGGATTTAATGGAAAGGCTTATACTTCAAATACATTTCTACTAGTTAGGATAATATTTCAGTCAGTGGCGCTCGTAACCAAACAAGGGTATTTATCTCGCAAACAACTCTTTTGCAGATCTATCTTTACTATAATGTTTTAGCTTCTATTAATGGACATTTTCGCCCGTGTCACTTTTCCTATTAATTACGATACACCCCGTATATTGAATGTTTGCTTGGCGTGATACGTATGACGTCATGTTTCACACCCGAAAGCCAAAATTGCAGTTATCATAATTACAATGTATGCAATTTGGTGGTAGTAACTCGTTGGCCCATCGGCACTTGTGATGATTTATGCTGGTATCGCGGGAGCTATATATCGCGTGTGACAGCGGTACGATAAGGGCGTTTCGCGCCAGGGTCCGACTCGCCCGCAGGATACAGAGAGGAATCCAACACTGGTCCTAATTAGCCGAGTACTGGCGCACTCAAGTTCGTCGCATGACAAAAGAATGTCACACACGCCGCCCCGCGAAACCCCCCCCCCCCCCCCCCCCCCCCCCCGCTCCCGCCGACGAAATCAGTCCACTGTGTGCGGCGCCGAGTATTTAAATTAGCGCAGAAGCGCGGGCAATGAGCCGAAATTATTACCGTAGGTAATTCGCACTAATGGAAATGTCTCTTTAATGAGGCTTTTTACCCCCCGCCCTCCCCCGCCCCCAGACCGTGCGCGGGGGCGCTGGAGTTTTGTTTTTTCTGGTGCCTCGCTCCGTCTTAACGAGCGAATTTCACCGTAGCCGCGCCCGGGCGGCACCACTAGAAAAACAACGGATGCCGCGAGAAGATTAAAAAACGAGCGCCGAGATATCGCTGGCGGTAATTCCGCCGCCGTCGTTGCGAACATTTGGATGTTCTTTAGATTTCGACAGTTTTGGCATTTTTAAGAGAAAAAAGCGGTGCTACTAGGAGGCAGTTAGGAGGATAAGGTCGTAGTAATTTAAGCGCCCCCGTTCCGTGAGCTTCTTGGTTCAGTAGGCCTCATTTGAAACCACTCAGACCCCGCCGAAGAAGAAAAACGGGTAATTCTGTTGAGCCTGAAATATCGAGAAATGCCCGCTACGTATGTGCTCTAGCATAAACACTAAATACATGCGAAAATGCACGAGGGGGAATAAAAAAAAAAAAAACTGGAACTGGGATAACATTGCCTTGGTCGGAGCTTATGTAGTACGCATTCCCACCGCTAGGCGTGTATAGCTCAGCTCATTGCCAGTTCAAAGCGGCCGTGTTGTCGACCGGGCTTGTTCTGTTCACCTGCAGTTATGTTTTTGTTAGCATTGTTTTGTTCTTCTTTCGTTTTTTATGATGGCCTGCATCAGCCGTGAAATTTTGTTTCCTACTCGGTAAAAATGCTGCTGAAACTGTTTTAATGCTGAAAACAGCTATGTGAAAAACTCAAAGTGTACGAGCGGTTTACTCGATTTAAAAATGGCGACATGTCGATTGATGACAAAATCTGAACGTCCATCAACTGCCCGAAAAAATTGGAGAGCTTGTGTTCACAGACCGTCGTCAGACAGTTGATCGAATGTCACAGATTAGTGGGTTATCTTGGAGCGCAGTTCAGCGAATTTTAACGGAAGATTTGGGAATGAAAAGGATTGCCGCCAGGTTTGTTCCTCGGATCCTGACTGACAATCAAAAGGAACGTCGAGGTGAAACTTGTCATGCTTTTGAAACAACATGTTGCTGTGGTTACGATCCAGTAACGAAGCAACAGTCAAGCCAATGGAAGACGCCATCGTCACACCGTCTACAAAAAATGTCGTCAAATCAAATCAAACATCAAAACAATGGTGACTTGCTTTTTTGATGCCAAGGGTGTAATTCATGGAGAGTTTGTTCCCCCAGGTCAGAGAGTCAATCAAACCTTTTATATGGAAGTTTTAAAAAAGATCGCGCAACAGTGCTCGTCAAAAAAGACATGATTTGTGGCACACAAGAGAGTTTTTCTTTCACCACGAAAACGCACTTGCACACGCAGCCATCTTTGTTAGACAGTTTTTGGCTAAAAGGGATGGTTCCGTTGCCCCACGTACCTTACTTGCCTAAAATGGCTCTGTGTGACATTTTCTAATTTCTATGAATGAAAAGGGGCATGAAAGTCACCGATTTGACAATATTGAAGAAATCAAGAAAAAAACGAGGAAGGAGCTGTCAGCCATTTATAAAGATGATTACAAAAATGTTTCTAACAGTGAAAGCACCTGTAGGACAAATGTATTAGTTGTAAGGAATAGTATTTTGAAGGGGATAAGGTTGTTTTCCAAACAATTTGAAAATGTATATCTTTTAAAAAATAATTCCGGTTCTCCCTAACTCGTTTAACACAGCCGTGACACCTTGCCCCTTGCTTCGCGGTAATACAAAAGAAGTGATAGCTCATTTTCTCCAGAGACAGAATATGTGTTAGTTTTTGGAAACTATCATACGAAAGGGTAGATGAGCACAAATCCGTGTAATATTTTATAGTACGACAGATTTATAGCGATAAAAGCCATCTGGCGCCAGTATAACTGTTTGCTCCGTAAATGACGAGATGAAATGAAATGTCGTGTGGCTAGGGCCTCCCGTCGGGTAGACCGTTCGCCTGGTGCAGGTCTTTCGATTTGACGCCATTTCGGCGACCTGCGCGTCGATGGGGATGAAATGATGATGATTAGGACAACACAACACCCAGGCCCTGAGCGGAGAAAATCTCCGACCCAGCCGGGAATCGAACCCAGACCCTTTGGATTGACAGTCTGTCACGCTGACCACTCAGCTACCGGGGGCGAACAATGACGAGATAAATGACCTTAACGTGGTCATTAAAATACAGTTTCAAAAATTAATATATGAATATCAGTCTAGCATTAGCATTAGTGAAGAAAAGAGAACTAGAACTGACTTACTGTATCCAGAAATGTAACGGCTATATCGCGGAATACTTGCAGAAACATTTAGGAATGGCCTAGTGACCGCAAGCGTTCTTGATTAGAAATATATTAATGTAATTAGAGTTGCTACTTATTTAATAGAACTGGATAACAACAATTTCTGATTACGTGTTGGAGAGATGAGACCACTGAGCAAAAAATGGCGACAGCGAAAATGATTCATAATTCAGTACAGTTGCTATTTACTGTAGAATTTTCCCTCATATTCTAGGAAAATTGTACCGCTGACGAACTAACTACGAAGATTTGGTGGTTAATCAGGGATATATAGTAAATATTTCGATATAACAGACCAATGCTCTCCGGTAGTTCGGCCAGTTGCTCATCTCCTGCCTTCCAAACAAGATGTACAGCACGTACCGGCAAAGTTTGCACTGTAGTATGGATATTTTAGTGCAATATAGATACAGAGACAAATATCGGTACAAAGTCAAGCGAAATACAGTTAGTTTATAAAGAACCACTGGAGGACATGGGACTCTTGCACCAAAATAATCGCTGAACAATCTCCGAAATTTTTTCGGTGGTGTCTGCGTTTTTCCTGTATAAGCGCACAAAATGTGTTCATTCTGCGGAGCCAGCCGGAGTGGTCGAACGGTTCTAGGCGCTACAGTCTGGAACCGAGCGAACGCTGCGGTCGCAGGTTCGAATCCTGCCTCGGGCATGGATGTGTGTGTTGTCCTTAGGTTAGTTAGGTTTAAGTAGTTCTAAGTTCTAGGGGACTGATGACCTCAGAAGTTAAGCCCCATAGGGCTCAGAGCCATTTCATTCTGCGGAACCTTATTTTAAACAGTTCTCTGCAGAAAAGCCGCAAACAGAAAATTCATATGACGTCAACACATATAAACGTTTGTCACAAGTATACCCTTCAGAACGTCATTAAAGAGGGAGGGAGTTGCAAATGCTTCCAGAGTTTCTCCTAGGACCAACAACGTTATTAACAAACTTTATCAGTTCCGTTTCGTGTCCTTACGAAAGGAAAAGAATTTTTTTTTCTCTGCTTAATGGCTGCGATTATGATGCCGAGAGGTAGGGGCGATGACGTAAACTGCGCCTCGTCTTCATTACGGAGACCCTCCGGAGCGACCACCAGCGCTGCACCGGGAAAATAAGAATGTCGTGAGCGGTCGCTGCTCGTAAAGGTCCAGCGACGTCACGTTTATATGGGACCTCCAGCGTGGAAGACAAGAAGATCCCCAGCCGATGGCACCGCTCATAAAAACCGCAAATTCGTCACAGGTGTGAGACTTCTTGCGAGCATCGCCATGAGAAGAATAGGAGGAAAAGTGGAAGGGGACGATACAATAGGAGGATGGTGAGATAGTCAGAAAGGCACCCTCTCATTATTTCTTACAAATTCCTCGCAGCGAAAGGCTTGTTACTGGGATGGAATTTGTAACGATAACCGTTGCTGTGAATTATGATTTCGTACACATTCAATACTGAGTAATGTTTACTCACGCTTTCATGTTCGATCTGCGAAGTGCCAATCTGCGATGGACTGGTTACTAACCTGAAACAAAAGAATAAAAGAAATGCTGTCAGTACAGTGCGTAAGACAATCTCATTTCAGTTAGATTATATTCCTCTTGACTTTGCAACAATAAAACACATTTTCAATTGAAATAGAACAAGCATAAGTAGTCACTTTAGTTTTGTTTCAACTACTCGTTTCAGGGGATTACATCTCCATCGGAAGTTTGTGAAGATCTGAATGGACCACCCAGTGAATTTCTGTCATTCCCTGAGATTCCATGTAGCCATAAGCACCCAGCACAAAGGCTGTTCAGTGGATTTGAATCCGAGGACTATTTTTCCGTTACGAACTCACTTCTACCTATGGAATGCAATACAATTGTTTCCTAAAAACTTGTAGTATAGGTTAGTAACATAAAATATGAAGCAACGGTAAGGGTCAAGTTGGTTGTTTTGAGAAATTGCGCAGTAAACTTTTCATAATATCTCGTAAATAACACATTGCATGTACAGTCATTGTGATTTTTTAGGTAGATACAGTTTTAAATATTTCTAGAGTGACGACATTTTTTAAACAAATTTACTCTTAAATATAGGTCAACGGGTACTTAACATTGTTTACTTGACATCTGCTATCGTTGATTTCCCACTGTTAGCTTGCTGGACGATTTAACGAAACATTTTTCAGAAACCTCTCAAATATAAAAATTTAAGAGGTTCGAATCGTTTCAGTTCGTGACATTAAGATTTACATTAGTAGTTTTTGCATTAACAAAGTTTAACAGCCTCAAAACATATCACAGTGTGTGATTCAACACATAAACTTAATTTAATTGTCACCTTACTACGAAACGTAAGAGCGTTAAGTATGGCGCTTAACATTCTGTCACTACTTTGGCACGGAAATTCACCAAAATTATGGTAAATGGCATAACTTAACGTTGTTTACTTGCTTTAATAATTATTCGCATGTACTTGATTTGCATCCGCTTCTGAAGCGCATTTGCTTTCAGGAACATATTCAAGTTCTTTATCTGAGTCGTAGTTACCCACATCATCCTCGGATATGTACAAATCGCCCTGAAAACCAATTTCCTGGCACAAACACTGAACACGCTACTACTACTTTTACTTATCACTGCAAAGTACTTTTTATGGCAGAATCACTTTTTTATGATACAATCATAATCTGTTTCGGCCTTCAAAGGACATCTTCAGATTTGAGCTGCATTTGATGCGTTAGCTGATAATGCATGAACACTTGTCCATCAAATACCGCCCACAGCATCTATAGATCGCCTCTGAAGGCCTAAACCGGTTATGACTGTATTATAAAAAAGTGACTGTGGCAGCTCAGAACAGAAAAGAGTGACGTGACGCGATCATGGGCATACTGGAGAAGCTGCCTGCCCAACACATCTGCGCAAAGCTTTATCGGATTTTCACTGCGCGCTCCATTTCGTGCCTGCTCAGACCTTACTTTCCGAAAAGCCCTCGTACGTTCCAACTTCACTGTCATATAACTCGACTTATAACTAAACCAGAAAAAAAGTAATGATTGTTCGGTGCACCAATTCAAAGTTCTTTTTCTTGTGTAAGATTTTTGTTCAGTCTTGCTTCCATTATCAACGCAAAGTCAGAACTGCTTCGGTTGTGCCTTTACTTTTCCTAAAGCCAAACTAATCGTCATCTAACAGATCCTCAGTTTTCTTTCTCATTCATCTGTATATTATTTTTGACACCAGCTTTGATGCATTAGATGTTAAGATAATCGTGACGATAATTTTGGCACCTCTCTACCCTTGCTATTCCCAGAACTGTGTGGGTAATGTTTACAAAGAATCAGACTTTTACTCCCTTAATCTGATTTAATGTAACCGTCTTATATCCTGTCGTTTCGTAGTGTAGCTGCAAGGTATTTAAGCGGCGTGGCGTGCTTCAAAAGCTCAGCACTGTTCGTGATATCTGAGACTATACAAAAAGAGTTCCTATAAACATTGGTCGTGAATCTCAAATTTTCGGAGTTACTGTCTACTACTACTACTGCCAACGTTCACTATGTCCCTGCGATACTCTTCACAACATGTACTCGTTGTGACCAATATACGAGGGTAATCCCGAAAGCAAGGTCTCCTATTTTTTTATACGTACAGAACTCTGTTTCTGTGGCAGTTGGTCACACTGTTATGAAGAGTGCTTCATGCGCTGTTTGTACCATAAACATGCGCTGAGGCGCTCAGTCTTGGTTTGGCAGCCGTTGAGAATGGAGCACCCGTTGGATGTTACCGCCAAGTGCGAATTGGTTTTTGAATGAAAAGGGCACTGCGCCGATTGAAATCCATCGCCAATGACGGAAATGTATGGTGAGTCGTGCATGGGTGTAAAAATGTTCGTAAGTGGTGTAGAGAGTTTGCAGCTGGTAGGACCGAAATTCATGACGAACAAAGGAGCGGGAGACGGTCAATTTCTGAGGAGACAGTGTTGAAGGTTGAGCAAAGCATGCGTGAAGATCGGCGGATCACTCTGGATGATCTCTGCACGTTGGTTCCTGAGATTTCCCCAAGCACCGCTCACAGAATTTTAACGGAAACATTGAGCTACCGGAAGGTGTGCGCAAGATGGGTGCCACGCATGCTGACTGAGGACCACATGCGGCAACGAGTTGATGCTTCGCGCGCATTTCTTCACCGCCTTGCAGCCGAAAAGGACAACTTTCTGGATTCAATTGTCACGGGTGACGAAACCTGGGCATACAACTTTACACCTGAGACCAAGCAACAATCACACCAGTGGCGGCATCCTTCTTCGCCAAAGCAGCGGAAATTCAATCACAGTCTACCGGTAAAGTCATGACAACCGTTTTTTGGGATCGTAAAGGGGTGTTGTTGGTCGACTTTATGCCCACTGAGACCACAATTAACGCTGACAGGTACTGTGAGACTCTGAAAAAACTCAAACGGGCAATTCAGAACCGGAGCAGAGGAATGTTGAGCAAGGGCGTACACATTCTCCATGACAACGCTCGCCCACACACCGCTCGACAAACCGTTGCTCTCCTACAACAGTTTCAATGGAACATAATTCCCCACCCACCATATAGTCCTGATTTGGCGCCCAGTGACTATCACCTGCTCCCTTGGTTAAAAGAACATTTGGCCGGAAAGCGATTCAGCTCCGACGACGAGGTGAAAGAAAAGGTTCATAATTTCTGAACGGCATGACGGGGAGCTGGTATGACATGGGCATACAAAAACTGCCACAGTGTCTACAAAAAAGCATCGACAGAAATGGTGATTATGCCGAAAAATAGCTAAACGTTCAAGATGTAAACTGATTAAACCATTGTAGAAATAAACAGGTCTATGTACTTATAAAAAAAATAGGAGACCTTACTTTTGGGATTATCCTACGTCTCACAAATCAAACTTTTCCTGGAAAAACCCTGGTTGTTGTCGGACAGCGTCGCAGGCACTGAACAGGCATTCTCGCAACGTACCTACATCATTTTGCGGACCACATACACCAAGGTAATTACACATCCCCAAAGACAAAAGTCAACATGGTTACGGTCAGGAGAATGGGTAGGCCAAGGAATTGATCCTCCGACCGATGCATCACTCCTGGAAGGCCTATGTGAGGTGTTGCCTCGCCTGAAGGTATAAATGGGTTAGTGTCCCAGCATACACGAACCATATTTGCCATTTGTAATGGCACATTCTCCTGCAACACCGGTACTTGGTTCCTAAGAGAGTGATGATATCTTGCACCATTCAGTGTCTTGTGCAGAATTTAGGGACTTAACAATCTGCCCCCACGGACGCCAGTGCAAACGTTAAATACGTGTTGGTGTCATCCCTCTTCAAGTGCATGCGCGTTGGCATCATCCCATATGTGCACATTTGGCACAGGTCATCCCCGTTTTCAAGAAGGGATGTCGAGCAGATGTGCAGAACTATAGACCTATATCTCTAACGTCGATCAGTTGTAGAATTTTGGAACACGTATTGTGTTCGAGTATAATGACTTTTCTGGAGACTAGAAATCTACTCTGTAGGAATCAGCATGAGTTTCGAAAAAGACGGTCATGCGAAACCCAGCTCGCGCTATTCGTCCACGAGACTCAGAGGGCCATAGACACGGGTTCACAGGTAGATGCCGTGTTTCTTGACTTCCGCAAGGCGTTCGATACAGTTCCCCACAGTCGTTTAATGAACAAAGTAAGAGCATATGGACTATCAGACCAATTGTGTGATTGGATTGAGGAGTTCCTAGATAACAGGACGCAGCATGTCATTCTCAATGGAGAGAAGTCTTCCGAAGTAAGAGTGATTTCAGGTGTGCCGCAGGGGAGTGTCATAGGACCGTTGCTATTCACAATATACATAAATGACCTTGTGGATGACATCGGAAGTTCACTGAGGCTTTTTGCAGATGATGCTGTGGTGTATCGAGAGGTTGTAACAATGGAAAATTGTATTGAAATGCAGGAGGATCTGCAGCGAATTGACGCATGGTGCAGGGAATGGCAATTGAATCTCAATGTAGACAAGTGTAATGTGCTGCGAATACACAGAAAGATAGATCCTTTATCATTTAACTACAAAATAGCAGGTCAGCAACTGGAAGCAGTTAATACCATAAATTATCTGGGAGTACGCATTAGGAGTGATTAAAAATGGAATGATCATATAATGTTGATCGTCGGTAAAGCAGATGCCAGACTGAGATTCATTGGAAGAATCCTAAGGAAATGCAATCCGAAAACAAAGGAAGTAGGTTACAGTACGCTTGTTCGCCCACTGCTTGAATACTGCTCAGCAGTGTGGGATCCGTACCAGATAGGGTTGATAGAAGATATAGAGAAGATTCAACGGAGAGCAGCGCGCTTCGTTACAGGATCATTTAGTAATCGCGAAAGCGTTACGGAGATGATAGATAAACTCCAGTGGAAGACTCTGCAGGAGAGACGCTTAGTAGCTCGGTACGGGCTTTTGTCAAAGTTTCGAGAACATACCTTCACCCAAGAGTCAAGCAGTATATTGCTCCCTCCTACGTATATCTCGCGAAGAGACCATGAGGATAAAATCAGAGAGATTAGAGCCCACACTGAGGCATACCGACAATCCTTCTTTCCACGAACAATACGAGACTGGAATAGAAGGGAGAACCGATAGAGGTACTGAAGGTACCCTCCGCCACACACCGTCAGGTGGCTTGCGGAGTATGGATGTAGATGTAGATGGTAATTTAAAATAACATCTCTCCTGAACCCGGCCTCATCAGAAAACAACACCTTCGCCATGAAATGCAGACCACGAGCACACAGTTGGATAAACCACTGATAGAACTACAATCCGATTGTGTAGCAGCAGAGCTTGGACTCGCCGCACTTGGTGGAGCAACTGTTCATAGAGGACTACCCGGACAAAAGACTTACCAACAACTTCCTCTGCGGCCATTCTTCAGACACTTGTTCCGGGCTGTCCTCCACATGTTCTAATACCCGTTGCTCCATACTGGCGTGCAAGTTGCTCGACATCTGCCACGAACCGGTGTTCGTGGTGCAAAGGATCTCGTTTCCTAAAGTCGCTGGAACACGGTACTAAACATTTTTACAAATGGTGTACGGCGTGGTGGATATTTGCTAACATGGAGGTTTCTTGACTGTAGACTGCTTGCATCTGCTTGCCCTCAGCAGAAGACTATATGTCATGTCTTGTGTTGAATGCTCCATATGAACACTTCTGCTACACTAGATGAAAATAACATGCATGAGCAAAACACTACGTACTGTAGTATACTATGGAATGTTGTACGTGTTGTAGCGTTGGATTCGTGCTTGATAGCAGTGCAAACATACTGTACTGCATAAACTTAACACAGTTGTCTCCGCTTACACACGAAGGCCATAAATCTGCTACGAGGTTTACGATCAATGTTCGTAGCAAACTTCTTTTCTTCCCGTGATGCATACTATATCCTCTGTAAATATTGGAACCTTTTTTCCGGACTCCCTGTAGAGTTGTTACTCCTGTTATGGGCATTGCCTTTCATTTGTCGATGTTAAGGAGAGTTGCGATTCAATTCGCCACGATGAAATATAGTGTACGTCATTGCGCATTTCCTTACGAATCATCCAGGTACGTTACCGTCCGCAGAAAATAGCGTCGTCAGCGACTGCTGTAGAACTGTCTAATTCTGTCGAGAGTGAGTCAGTGGACAGACGGAGTTAATTAGCATGTCCGTATGCGGTAAACCGGCTCGCCGCCGCTCATATGACGGATGTAAACGTCACACGGCAAAACTAGCCAAGCGTCCCATCATCGAAACATGTTCGCCCCCCCCCCCCCTCAACCCTACCCCCCCTCCTGACCCCCCGCAGAACTCACACGCGCGACTAATTCCGTACCCCAGCTACAGCAGTCGCTGCTGTTGATGAATTAAAAGGGTGGTGCAGACTCCGCGCCAGCCTTTAGATTACTCCGAGTTTCCCCACTTTTAACTTTATTTTCTCTCTCTCTCTCTCTCTCTCTCTCTCTCCCTCTCTCTCTCTCTCCTTCTCTCTCTCATTTTTTTTTTTTCATTCCCACAGCGGCACGCAGCGGTACTTCATTTGTTTCGGCTTAACAGTTTCAATTTAATCAAGCACGTTTTTCCTCCCGGGCGATTTTGTGCATGCGACTTTTTTAGTTGATCCAATTTCTCTGTCCCTTGCAAGAAGGAGAAAAAAAAACAAGCTCCACATGCAATGCGGGACCGTGATTTTCAGTTCGTTGATGCACGCGGAATGTACCACTGTTTTTCCAAGTTTCTGACAGTAAGTGGAATTTGTTTCGTATAATAAAGTCAAAGATTTTATTTTTTTAGGCGCTGCTAGCACTTAACCGTGTTCTACAGAGTCATATGCATCCACATAAGACGTTGTTTTGTTGTGGATTTTTTGGTAATACAGACCTCGTCTGTAAACAATGGTAAGCGACAGCCGTTGAGGGAGTTGTTTCATGTAAAACATGGTACCTGATGTGCCTTATTTACATTAGTTCTACGGTAAATCGAAGAGTGGCAGCTTTATTTCTTATTTACGATTACCAATGATGCCACCTTTGACAGGATGCTTGCACGTAAACAATGACAAGCTTTTGGAAAAAAAAGCGGATAGGTTGATGGACATATTCTAACGTATATGTAGGGTAAACATTAATAAAACCGACGAACTGCAGGGGCGGTTTCATGAAAGGGAGGTAAAAAGGTTCTATGAACATGTGCCTCGAAATGCATCGTTGCCACGGTAGGTGATACTGATGGATGAAAGTTCCTCTGACCACATGCTGTGTGTTCCTTGCGTGTTGCAGGCCCGTGATTGGCGCAGCGTACTTTAATCAGCAGAATGGTCTGGTATTCCTGTCGGGAACAAGCCGAGATGGTGTGTGTGTACGGGAAAGCCGTCGGAAACGGTCGAGTGGCATCACGGCTGTACCAAAACAAGTAGCCTCACAGACACCACCCACATCACACAACATTTCAAGCTCTTTTTGCGTGTTTGTGTGATCATGCGGCCCTTTATACTGACATTGTGTGATGCTGTTGGTGTCTGTGAGGGTACGAACACGTGATTTCATGAGACGTGGGGTGGAAGACGGGACCGCAATGGATGTCGATCACAACGAGCACATGTTGTGAAGAGTATTGCAGAGAAATGGTGATCATTGACAGTAGTGGTAGTAGACCGTAACTCCGAAGATATGAGGTTTAGGACCAATGTTTAAAAAAATGTTTTTTCTTACCTTGTTACATGCTACGTCCTCTGTAAATATTGGAACTTTTTTTGGACACTTTTTACCATATAGCCTCAGATATCACGAGCAGTGCTAAGCTTCTGAAGCACACGACGTCGCTTAAATACGTCGCAGTTATACAGGGTGGCCCAAAAAGGATGGTCACATTTTAAATAACTATAACTCCATCAGTTTTACAAATTAATTTTATTCAATTACGTAACTAAATGCTCCCAGGCACCCAATTACAAGAACTAACCACAAAAAATCATGTACGGAAAATGACTTCCGGAAGATGGTGTCCTTCCTCGGTGATGCATTCCACAAGTCTTTCCTCGAAATTTTCCATCACTTTCACTACTGTTTCTTCTTGAATTGCCATAATTTCCGCACTGATTGCCTCCTTCAGATCAATTAAGTTTCGGGGCTTCTTCACGTAGGCTTTTGACTTTAGGTATCCCCAAAGAAAAAAATCACAGGCTGAGAGGTCAGGTGATCTCGCGGGCCAGTGGACATCTCCAAAACGCGAGATGATGTGGTGGGGGAACATCCGCCTTAAAACACACATGGAGTCATTGGCTGTGTGGGCCGTGGCCCCGTCCTGTTGAAACCAAATTCGATCTCGATTTACATGTAACTCTCGCAGTTTCGGCACCAAAAAGCTACGTAGCATGTTAACGTAACGTTTCGAGTTCACTGTGACTGTAGCGTTGTTCTCCTCAAAAAAATAAGGACCAACAATCCCCAATCTTGAAATTCCACACCAGACTGTTACCTTAGCACTATGAAGAGGCTTTTGGTGCAATTCTCTGGGATTATCTGCTGCCCAATACCTGCAGTTTTGTTTATTGACATAGCCGTCTAAATGGAAATGGGCTTCATCTGACATAAGAAGCACAACATCATTATTAGAGTACAAAATGTCAAGCATTGATTCACAAAATCGTCTTCGCTGCTCAAAATCACGATCATACAGCTTTTGCGTGATCATAATTTTGTATGGGTGAAACTGTAACTCACGGCTTAAAATACGCTGCAACGAACTACGGCTGAGGCCTAAAGTTTGAGCACGACGCCTAGTGGAACGACGCGGGCTTTGCAGCACTTTTGACAGACCCTGTTGTCCGGAATGCAGTCACCCAACGTGATATGGATCTGCGATCTGGAATGGGTCCATCACGCGCTACACCAAAACGTTGTCGAAACAATCGTTGCACAGTAATAAACGATTCATCATTTCTGAAAAACTGTTCCACAGCAAAAACACGATGCTCGACCGTCCACTGCGCCATCTCGTGGCAAACTGGGTGTAATGGCCGACTTGCAGACGGCCGGCAGTGGTCCCCCCTCCTCACCTTTCAATGGTACTACGCAGTTCAAATCCGACCATCCTTTTTGGGCCACCCAGTACTACGAAGAGATAGGATACAAAACGGTTAGATGAGATCAGAAAAGGGAGTAAAGCTCTTCAGATTCGTTGTAAACACTACTCACGCAATTCCGAATATAGCATGAACAGATAGGTGCGAAAACATCGCACAGTCAGCTGAACATCTAATGCATCGAAGCTGTTGACAAAAATAGTACGCAGATGAATAGGAAAGAAAACTGAGGATCTGATAGATGACGAACACTATGGCTTTAGAAAAAGCAAAGGCAGAAGCGAGGTAGTTCTACTGAGTGAGTTGAACTCGCAGTCGGAACAACGACGGTTCAAATCTGCGTCCGGTCATCCAGACTTAGGTTTTCCGCAATTTCCCTAAGTCGCTCCAGAAAATGCCGGGATGGTTCCTTTGAAAGGGTACGGCCGATTACCTTCCCCATCCTTGAGACAATCAGAGCTTGTGCTCAGTCTCTAATGACCTCGATGTCGACGGGACGTTAAACCCAATGTTGTTTCTGTCCCTCCGCGATGCACTTGATAATGGAAGCAAGATTGAAATTAAAAAAAAAAAAAAAAGACTTTGAGTTGGCGCCCAGGTCAAATCTTACTTTTTTTCTCTAATTTAGTTAAAAGTCGAGTTATGTAACCGTGAAGGTGTAATATACGAGCGCTTTTCGGAATTAAGGTCCGATCGAGCTCGAAATGGAAAGCCCAGTGAAAATTCGATAAAGGTTTCCATAGACGTGTTGGGCAGTGTCTCTCTAGCATGCCCGTCGATCGCGTCCCGTTGCTCTTTTCTGTTCTGAACGCACAGTCTCCCCCCAAGGGTGAGGGCATCTTGAGAGATATTACCTGATGTCATGCAGCCCATACGACGTAACTGTCATGCGTTTCCTTCTCTGTGACAGTTCTCGGCCGCACTCTACAGGGCAATGGAGATGCTCCTACAGCGTTTTCGATGGAAATGTTTGGTCACCCACAACACAACCCTTTATTGGCTCCCACTGAGTTTCATCTCTGCTCAAGTGAACTGCTGGCTATGAAGACAACATTTTGGCACAGACATCAAACTGCAGACCAGCGTAGAGAACTGGCGGAAAGGACAAGCGGCTCCCTTCCATGGGGAGGGTATTGGAAAGTTAGTACAACGCTGTGACAAAAGTCGGAGGCGGAGCGGCATCTACGGGGTGGCGCACGAAATGTGTTACCATTTTGTTTTTGAATATAAACTTTATTGTCACTACAATCTGAAAGGAACATATACCACAATGAAGAGCCGTCCATGGAGATTTGTTCTAACTCAGGACATGCTCAATATGTCCACCATTTCGTTTCCTAACTTCCTTCAAACGAACACTGAAGTTAGTGATTACCCTACGGCGCATGTCTTACGTAATTTCACTGCAAGCTTGAAGAATAAGTTTTCTGAACTCCATTAAATCACGAGGATGTTTCGGGAAAATTTTTTCCTTTAGGTACCCCCCAAAGAAAAAAGTGACATGGATTAAGGTCTGGACTATTGGGGGGTCAATTTTGTCCGTCATTGAAGCAACCCGTAAACCTGAGTGAAATGATCCGCATGTCGAAATGCTGCTGTAAAAACTCCAACACAGTGTTTGCAGTATGTGGCCTTGCTCCATCTTGCATGAACCACTGCATGTTGAAGGGCAAGGCAGTAGCAAGAAGCTGTGGAATGAAGCTATTGCGAAGCATGCTCAAATAACGCTCGCTGTTCACAGTTTCTTCAAAGAAAAAGGGTCCAATAAGTCCGTGACTGGAAATTGCAGACCACGCTGTAATCGTCGGAGCATAATGTTGTTGCCGGCCGGTATGGCCGTGCGGTTCTAGGCGCTTCAGTCGGGAACCGCGGGACCGCTACGGTCGCAGGTTCGAATCCTGCCTCGGGCATGGATGTGTGTGATGTCCTTAGGTTAGTTAGGTTTAAGTAGTTCTAAGTTCTAGGGGAATGATGACTATAGATGTTAAGTCCCATAGTGCTCAGAGCCATTTGAACCATAATGTTGTTGTTCATGAAGCACTTGTGGGTTGTCAGTGGCGCAAAAGCGTACATTTTGTTTGTTAACCACACCGTCTAAATGAAAATTCGCCTCGTCTGAAAACCAAACGTTGTTGAGAGTTTCTTCCCTATTCTCCGCCCACTCAGCAAACAGTAGTCTCTGCTGCTTGTGTTCTTCAGTGAGCTTCTGTGCGCAGGTCATCTTGTATGGGTACATATGGAGGTCACTTTTAAGAATGCGTTGAACGGAGCGTCTGGATATTCCTAGTTGCACTGCTGCCTTTCTACACGATTTCCCGGGACTTCTCTTCAGCAACTCGTACCGCTTCAATATTCTCCGGCGAACAAACAGGCTTAGGCCGAGGTCGCTTCGCTTCCAATACTGTTCCTTCATGTTCAAATTTATCGTACAGCCTGTGGATGATCTTCTTGCAAGGGGCCCATCGTGTGTTAAACTGTCGTCGAAAAAGCCTCTGAGTCACAAAAACGCTTTTCGTTTCATGAAAAAGTAACACAATTGCCGATCGTTGCTGTGTCGTCAGTCTTCCATTGTCAGCCATTGCTGCTTACTAGTCTCCTAGCGGCAGTATCGTGAATTACACCTCATTTCGTAACTCATTTGTTTTTCCAAGCTCTGCGGTACCGCTGCAGAGATCCCAGCGGGATATCTAATGTGCGTCGTAAATTGTGAAAGAAACAGTTGGTAACACATTTCGTGCGCTACCCTGTATGTAGAGTAGATGGAAGATGTAGCTAACTGTTGCAAATAAAACGTTTTTGACTTTCACAGTGGTTTCCATTTCACGACAGATCGGACCTCATTTTCCGAACAAAGTGCACAACGAAATTTATGGAAAAATCGTTTCATTTCAGAATTTCACTCACGTGTTGTCCAGGCAGCAGTGCGGAAATGTCTCGTTATCCTAAATGCCCATAAATGTTGGTGACTGAAACTTGTAGTAGTCGATATGGCACACAGTCCTGCCTTGCGCGAGAACTATTTTGTGCATACCAGACTTACTGTAGGAGGGACGCATACGCCTCCGCTGTTGTGGAATATCGGGTAACAGCCAACTGCACCCTGGGCGGTAAAACTGGAAAGATTCTCGCTGGATGGCCTGAGAAATCTTCCCAGAGACAATCATTTCGCCATCAAAGAGAGAATTCAGAGAACTACCGAGACCACTAAAAGCTCCTCAAGCCTCAGTTTCAAAGTTGTGACGCGCGGTACGGGAGGGTATTGTCAGAATTCCTCAGAGCTAGGCGGTCAGAATTCTAGGAAGCTAGGCACGGTGCGCCAGCGGAATCGACAAACAGGTGATAGGTGGACAGCGTTTGGCGTGCAGGAGCTGTCTACGTGCCGCAGACGCGCTGGAACGCCCGCTGGTGTGTGACGCCGAGCCGCCGACCGTCACAGCCCTCGCCGTCCAGCGGCTCTCATTGTCGCTGGATACCTGCCAGCCGCTGTTGCCACTGCGCGCTTTTCAAGGACATTCCTGCCTCGCCTTAGCGGCAAACACTGTGCGTACTCCTCCGGAGAGGCGGTGTAGCCTTTTAATGTTTGAACACTAACTGCACAAGGCATCCACCACAACAGCAAACAGGGGTCAGCATGTTGTGGTCTTCAGTCCAGAGACTGGTTTGATGCAGCTCTCCATGCTATTCTATCCTGTGCAAGCCTCTTCGTCTCCGAGTAAATACTGCAACCTACATCCTTCTGAATCTGCTTAGGGTCTTCATCTCCTGGTCTCCCTTACGATTTTTATCCTCCGTGCTTCCCTCCAGAACTAAATTATGGTATCGGCCGCCGCACAGCGGCCGTCAACTCGGCGCGGCGTGCTACAACACGCGCGGCACACAGCGAGTACCGCTGGTGCCGCACACGATGTCAACAACTGGCGCCAGTGAACGCGTCGTCGCGGGGTTAGCGGCAGCGTACACACCACTATCGATACGGATTACCCTGGCGGCCCTGCCTCCTTGCCACCAGAGTGAGCAACCGTATCAGGGCGCCATCTACAGACACTCTGGCCGGACCTGCGGATTTAAGCGAGCTCCCTGAGCCCGTTTAACCAGTTCAATCTTCGCCGATGACTGTGTTACTACTCGGCTGCTGGATTCACGACGACCGAGCCGTACTGTGGCCTCCCTGGCTGGAAACTTGCGACGCGTCGGTATCGACTGGTTGGCAGTGGTTTGGACTTGTAATCTCTACTAGTGACTCTGATTTCTCCTTGGCGCTATAGCCAGCGAAGTGTGTAGTCGAACTTAAGTTTTTTTTTTAGTAACAGAAGGCCAAATAAATTTGATTATCACGGAATATTTGTTGTGTTAAAGTGCGGACGTAACACAACATAAATTGGTGATCCCTTGATGCCTCAGAACGTGTCCTACCAACCGATCCCTTCTTCTAGTCAAGTTGTTCGATAAATTCCTCTTCTTCCCAATTCTATTCAGTACCTCCTCATTAGTTACGTGATCTACCCATGAGGATATACATTCTAATAGAAACATAGAAACTCTTACGCCTGTATGTAGCATGTTGACTGGAATACTCTCTTTCAAATTCTGAAGGTGGCAGGGGTAAAATACAGGGAGCGAAAGGCTATTTACAATTTGTGCAGAAACCAGATGGCAGTTATAAGAGTCGAGGGACATGAAAGGGAAGCAGTGGTTGCGAAGGGAGTGAGACAGGGTTATAGCCTCTCTCCGATGTTGTTCAACCTGTATATTGAGCAAGAAATGAAGGAAAGAAAAGGAAAATTCGGAGTAGGTATTAAAATCCGCGGAGAAGAAATAAAAAATATTGAGGTTCGCCGATGACATTGTAATTCTGTCAGAGACAGCAAAGGACTTGGAAGAGCAGTTGAATGGAATGGATAGTGTCTTGAAAGGAGGATATAAGATGAACATTAACAAAAGCAAAACGAGGATAATGGAGTGTAGTCGAATTAAGCCGGGTGATGCTGAGGGAATTAGATTAGGAAATGAGGCACTTAAAGTAGTAAAGGAGTTTTGCTATTTGGGGAGCAAAATAACTGATGATGGTCGAAGTAGAGAGGATATAAAATGTAGACTGGCAATGGCAAAGAAAGCGTTTCTGAAGAAGAGAAATTTGTTAACATCCAGTATTGATTTAAGTGTCAGGAAGTCATTTCTGAAAGTATTCGTATGGAGTGTAGCCATGTATGGAAGTGAAACATGGACGATAAATAGTTTGGACAAGGAGAGAATAGAAGCTTTCGAAATGTGGTTCTACAGGAGAATGCTGAAGATTAGATGGGTAGATCACATAATTAATGAGGAGGTATTGAACAGAATTGGGGAGGAGTTTGTGGCACAACTTGACAAGAAGAAGGGATCGGTTGGTAGGATATATTCTGAGGCATCAAGGGATCACCAATTTAGTATTGGAGGGCAGTGTGGAGGGTCAAAATCGTAGAGGGAGACCAGGAGATGAGTACACTAAGCAGATTCAGAAGGATGTAGGCTGCAGTAGGTACTGGGAGATGAAGAAGCTTGCACAGGATAGAGTAGCATGGAGTGCTGCTTCAAACCAGAGTCAGGACTGAAGACCACAACACCAAGAACGCCTGTACAATACATGTGCACTACACCCATAGAAAGTTGACGTTATTTGGTGACCGTGGTTGCATACACTGCTGTGTCCTTGCAACAGGGTGGGACACAGTGACGGCAGAGAGCGGCCTGCAGAGAGAGCGCTGTCGAGCACGAGCCCCTGAGGGAATGCAGCCCCATCGGCTTCCTGGCTCTCTACAACCTCTGGTGCCGTCCTCAGTGCGAACACTGGGCATGCAGCGCGTAGCTGCGAGAGGTCGTGAGCTGTGTTGAAAGCGCGCCACCGCCCCGTTGTCCTTCAGTGACTCCACTTTGGTGATTTTTATGAGGCAGTGCGTCTCTAGCAATGCTGAACGACAAGGAGAGCCCACGCCCGGGCTCCCGGGTTCGATTCCCGGCGGGGTCAGGGATTTTCTCTGCCTCGTGATGGCTGGGTGTTGTGTGGTGTCCTTAGGTTAGTTAGGTTTAAGTAGTTCTAAGTTCTAGGGGACTGATGACCATAGATGTTAAGTCCCATAGTGCTCAGAGCCATTTTTGACAAGGAGAGACGGGTAAATAGTGAATGAGTGTGTGTGTGTGTGTGAGAGAGAGAGAGAGAGAGAGAGAGAGAGAGAGAAACTTCGGTCCAGGCTCTTAGGGGCGTTCAGATAGCTCGCTGGTTGAGCAGTGCCGCTAAGGAAAGGCTTCTCGAACCGTACCCAGTATATCGACTCACGGGCTATGCATTCGAAGGTGAACGTTGAGCGCGCCGAGTTCCTGACGCAACAGCTTAGAAAAAGCCTTTCGCAGAGGAATATCTGGTCTGAACTTGCGATTGAATGTAGACCTCTGAGATGGAAGAACATTACCTACGTCACATGACGCCTTCTGTCTTCAGTACAGAGCCACGAGATGCCGTATTGGCTTTCAGCTGAAGCACGTACGTTTATATTCCTTTCTAAGGCCCAAATGGCTCTGAGCACTATGGGACTTAACAGCTGGAGGTCATCAGTTCCCTAGAACTTAGAACTACTTAAACCTAACTGACCTAAGGACATCACACACATCCATGCCCGAGGCAGGATTCGAACCTGCGACCGTAGCGGTCGCGCGGTTCCGGACTGAAGCGCCTAGAACCGCTCGGCCACCGCGGCCTGCTTTCTAAGCCCCAGATGGAGGGTCTGTCAATAACTCGTCGTTAATTGTACGATTTGTTGTAACAGAATAAAGGGAAACGTCACATTACTGGTTAAAGAATTATTGTAACTTGCGCATAATGAAAGTATGCCGTTTCAGGGTAAAGGCACATTGAGAATCTATCCAAAACGCATTGTTTTTGGTACAATTAAGCGTCCGTTAATAACATATGATAAGATCCAACATATCATCGTATGTCATTAATGGTAGACGTAGCGTAATGAGAGGAGACCCAGAACTGTGAGATAATAAATAATTACTATTAAACACAGTCTTGATCACAATTTATTTTATAAGGTGACCGGTTTCGACCACTGCTGTGGTCATCTTCAGACCATTGAGTGGAAACCCCTTTCTGTTGGAGAATCACTCAATGGTCTGAAGATGACCACAGCAGTGGTCGAAACCGGTCACCTTATAAAATAAATTGTGATCAAGACTGTGTTTAATAGTAATTATTTACAATTTTATTGATCACTGCTGTTCCCATAATGCATTCAAATGTGAGATAATAATAGGTGATGTGTTACTGCTTTGCACTACACCGAATCAAAAAAATTTTTACTAACTTTCGCGTTTGCAAATAGGTTCTGATACTTCCGTATTTGCTTAGTAAAAATTTATTCTAAAATATTAGATGTTAGTTAAATATAACGCGCTCTTTCTGAAGGGTGTGTTTGTTCGATTGACTTTATCTACGAGACACCTTGCACTACTTGCAGTAAGGTATTACGTATTTTGTTTCAAATTTTGTATTTCACAGGATGTAAATGACGTGCTATTCAATAGGAAAAGTTATAAAGTAACAATAACTTGGAGTTTAACGAACAAGTGAGAATGATGAAATAATTTTCTCTCTTGTGGAGCACTATCGTAAATCTGCATCGCAGTATTCGTAACGAATCTTTCACAAGCCCGTCCTTATTGATTGGACAACATATTTTACTATCCAACAGGATAACGCTCGCCCACATACCCGCTGTTGTAACCCAACATGCTCCACAGTGTGTCGACGCCTTGGCCTGCTCGATCAGCAGATATACCTTCTGTCGAGAACATTCGGGACAAAATCGGACAACTGCAGCGTCGTCAACAAACAACATTAACTGTCCCTGTATAGACCGACCAAGTGCAACAGAATGGAACTCCATCCCATAAAATTGACATCCGGCGCCTGTACAACACAATTGCTGCACGTTTGCATGTTGCAGTCAACAACTATGCTGGCGGTTACACCAGTTAATAATGTATCGACTGTGGTGTCAGCGCCAGACACCACACTTGCTAGGTGGTAGCTTTAAATCGGCCGCGGTCCATTAGTACATGTCGGACCCGCGTGTCGCCACTGTGTGATCGCAGACCAAGCACCACCACAAGGCAGGTCTCGAGATACGGAATAGCACTCGCCCCAGTTGTACGGACGACTTTGCTAGCGAATACACTGACGAAGCCTGACTCCTTTGCCGAGCAGATAGTTAGAATAGCCTTTAGCTAAGTCAATGGCTACGACCTAGCAAGGCGCCATTAGTAACATTGCATGTATCTAAAGAGTCTCACTTGTATCGCCACAATCTCCAGATGTACCAAAAGGATGGATTAAAGTTAAGTATTCCAGAAGCTACGTACTTTTCTTTATAGCATTCATTACGTATCCTGTTTCAGACCTCACGCCATCCTGCTTTAGCTTAGCGCGTGCCTTTCGGCTTCCTTTCATTGTGTCTAGGCTGTCTTGTCTAGACACAACATCGACATTCTCCTGTGATCTTGCAGTGTTAATCACTTAGATATGTTACCTAGAGAGCGCATTCCCAAAATTTTATATAATTCATTTCGTACGCTAACTTCGCCATCCAAAGAGTACAGTCATGCGAATTTTGATGTGGATCGCTGTTGCGTGGATGCAGCAGCGACAGAACGCATGTACGGTGGTCACACACCAAAGGCAGACAGTTGAGAGTAAAACGGATATCACTCGCCCTCGATGACGGCTCTAATTAAACAGATGAGTGGAGGGTAGTGCGGGCAGATGTGTGACAGCGAGTCGGGCTGGCCCCGTACAAAGCTGACGGGTAGCGCACCGCACCCCTCCCCCCCCCCCCCCACTCAAACAGTGACCGCCAACCACACACCAGGCCACGCCACGTATCACTGTGCTCATCCCTTTGGACGCCCTCTAGTACTCGTGTCAGGTAGTGGACAGGCAGTTCTTTGTGCTCCGTTGGCTCCTGCTGCGGGTGACCAGCACAGTCATCAAAATGACCACTCTTCTCTCCTGTCATCCTTGTGCAAGTTTCGAGAGCAAGTTTCTTCAATAGATATCTAGGATATATTTTCAGTAGATGAAGTCATACTCAACCAACAATCACATTTTTAAACAGTTTCAATCGTCATAGGTCATCATCAGGAAAGAAAAAATCAACAATGTATCGTATCGGCATTCGATATCAAATATCCTACGACGGCGATATTGAATCGGACGAGATGGTAGAGTTATATATGTGGTGCCCGTTCTACACGACATGTCCGAAAGAACAGACTCCACATGTATAGTTAAGACGAGGGCGACCAATGATCACTTCACTGTGGATGCACACCATTCCCGAACGTGCCTCGAGTAATGAGGATAACAGGCAAGGGGCACAACGTCAGCAGTGTGTTGAGAATTTGGGTGTGATGGGAGGCAGTTGTGATGACCACCATGTCCGAATGGCGCAGTGGTCAGCGCATCTGCCTGGTAAGCAGGAGGCCCCGGTTCGAATACCAGTCAGGCGCCGGCCGAGGTGGCCGAGCGCTTCTTGGAGCTACAGTCTGGAACCGCGCGACTGCTACGGTCGCAGGTTCGAATCCTGCCTCGGGCACGGATGTGTGAGATGTCTTTAGGTTAGCTAGGTTAAGTAGTTCTAGGTTCTAGGGGACTGATTACCTCAGAAGTTAATTCCCATAGTGCTCAGAACCATTTTTGAACCAGTCAGGCACAATTTTTCAACTAAACAAATGGTTAAAATGGCTCTGAGCACTATGAGACTTAACATCTGAGGTCATCAGTCCCCTAGAACTTAGAACAACTTAAACCTAAGTAACCTAAGGACATCACACACATCCATGCCCGAGGCAGGATTCGAACCTGCGACCGTAGCGGTCGCGCGGTTCCAGACTGAAGCGCCTAGAACCGCTCGGCCACACTGGCCGGCTTCAACGAAACCCCTTGATTTAAATCAATGCCAGCGGCAACTAATGTTATTAATTCCATTGTGTCTTGAGAAACACAATTAGTCTCGCAATCTAGGCCTTCCAGACGTGCACGTACACGGGACGCGCAAAGGGTGTGCCATGTGTAGCTTTGTATGGTACCGTGGTAGGCCCTGGCGGTGCGCTAAGGACAATAAGACGACAACAGTGACACTTCGAGAGCTACAACTAACGTATGAAGACACCCGTGACCGACATTCGGATGTATTCACAAAGAGAATCCAAGTAAAAGCCCAATAGTCGGTTGCAAAGTCCGTAGCTTAAACACAAAAGTGCAGCTGTGAGCACAAATGTCGCGATACTCCACCTGACAATGGCAACACGGTCTGAATTACAATAATGTAGTTTACGAATGAACAATTTTTTCAGCCAAAGGCGACCATGACTTCTTCAAAATGGAACTGATCACTTCTGAGGTCATCACTCCCCTAGAACTTAGAACTACGTAAACCTAACTAACCTATGGACATCACATACATTCATGCCCGAGGCAGGATTCGAACCTGCGACCGGAGCGGTCGCATGGTTCCAGACTGTAGCGCCTAGAACCGCTCGGCCACCCGGCCGGTCCACAACTTCTTCTTCTTTTTTAAAACATCAGACTCCGTACCCCAGCCTCATTTTATATTCATTGTATCTTGATCTCTTGAAGTGTACAAAGATAATAACAGCTATCGACCACTAATTTAAGGACATTTCTGTTCATCAGATTTCATTAATTCATGTCATTACGTGTTCCGAACTTTTGTTCGTCATTAGATGGTTACATTAGAGGACGAACTGCGAATCACAAGTTGGTTGTTTTGCTTGCCATTGTGCCCTGTCGTGAAATAATACTAACTCATAAATATTTATAAAGGAAATGAAGGTAGGCGGTTGAAATTTTGAGATTGCGTAATGACTGTTTAGCACCAATACCTAATGTGAACAGTGTATAACATTGCTTCCTAACCGTTTTTAAGTAGACGTAAAACACATGAAGTGAATGTGAAATCAAACTGTTCGTTGTAAAGTGCTAATGGTAACCCATCTTTTACTCCATGATTTCGTGGATGTGTTTATAACACTGGGAGGCGTTTATCATCAAACTACTGCTTGGTACACAGAAAAAAACAAAAACTCTAGTCTTCAAACCTATCAAGACACTTACACTGTAAGTACTGGTGCTGAACAGCCATTATGTAATTTTCAAATTTCAGTTACCTTCATTTCCTTTGCGAATGTTTATCAGTTAATATATTTTCAGGGCTACACACATCTAGGAAGTAAAACAGCCAACGTGTTATTAGCAGTTGATCCTATAATGCCACCGTCTGATGAACAAAGTTCAAAACGGAGCCGGCCAGGTTGGCCGAGCGGTTCTAGGCGCTCAGTCCGGAACCGCGTGACTGCTACGGTCGCAGGTTCGAATCCTGCCTCGGGCATGGATGTGTGTGATGTCCTGAGGTTAGTTAGGTTTAAGTAGTTCTAAGTTCTAGGCGACTGGTGACCACAGATGTTAAGTCCCATAGTGCTCAGAGCCATTTGAACCATTTGAACCGGTAAGGGCATGGAACAATAAAATGTGTTGAACAAAGAAAGTCTGTATATTCCAGAACGAAATTTTCAGTCTGCAGCGGAGTGTGCTGATATGGAACTTCCTGACAGATTAAAACTGTGTGCCGGACCGAGAATCGATTTCAGTTACCTTTATTTCCTTTGCCCACGAAAGGCAAAGGTCCCGAGTTCGAGTCTCGGTCCGGCACACAGTTTTAATCCGCCAGGAAGTTTAATAATTCTGCTTGTTTCTGGAAAAAATCGACAAGAAACGCGACATTGGTTGCAGACTGTGTTAAGTCAGCAAGGCACATGCCACTAGAGCCCTGCGAAAAAATCAGGCAGAGGTATCAAAAGATCTCGGAGAAGAAGGATATGACAAGGCCTGACCAGAAGACTATCTTCGACAAAAATAGCCACCAAATCCTTTACACTTCTGTAGTAACTTAATGGACGCTAATGCAAATTTTAAAACTGCCATGGTTATTAGCTATTTACCAATAAAAATAGATGCGCGTGAAACAGTAATCCGCGTGGAACTTGCACATTTCTTTTTTATTTCACTTCTTTCTGACTTGTGTATCTTTATATTTTTGCCCCCAAACGTTTGGCAGATGCTCTTTGTGGGGGTTGAGACTGATGTCGGAGCTAGGAGCTGGCGTGGCTGCCCTAGCCACCAGTACGGTGTTAGCTCATCTGTGGATAATTGACCCAGAGAGCGGTCCTTCGACCTTATGCAAATAATGCCGACTGTAATGGATCCACTCGACGTCAGCACGCTGACGTGGCACGCCAGATCGCCGATGGAGTGCCTCTAAGTGGCCTGCACACTAAGCAACCGCCAAAGATTCTTCCGGTACTCAGGTTACTGTGATTACTGCGTGCCTACTGCCATTATCAATGCTTCAGAGTGCCGGAAAAGAACTACAACAAAATAATCGTCGTCATCTGGCACCATCAAATGTTCAGCAGACGAGACGAGTGACTGTCGTAGGCTACGAGTTATTTCTGCAGCGAGATTGACGTCCATTTCAACGTCAACATCGTTTCCATTTGTTCTAAATTGTAAAACAGAGTGAGAGCCCGTGACAGAAAGGAAAAGCGGCTTGTCGCCAAATGGTTCAAATGGCTCTGAGCACTATGGGACTCAACTGCTGAGGTCATTAGTCCCCTAGACCTTAGAACTAGTTAAACCTAACTAACCTAAGGACATCACAAACATCCATGCCCGAGGCAGGATTCGAACCTGCGACCGTAGCGGTCTTGCGGTTCCAGACTGCAGCGCCTTTAGCCGCACGGCCACTTCGGCCGGCTGCTTGTCGCCAAATTGCTCTACACTTTTAAGGGATTGACGAAAACGTTGGACGGGAGAAAGACGGTACTGGGAGTACACTTTAAAAAGCCATTTGCCCTTTGTGACCATTGTGACGATTAACCACAGGCTTCCCATACGATGCAAACGTTCAGAGCGGTTCAGAGTAAAATGAAATAGAACTGTACAAAAGTATTTTAGACTATTGTATCTATTAGAATTATATATTAATACTTTCAGCTGCTGACGGGGGTTGATATATATATATATATATATATCAACGGGGACAGGTGAAAATGTGTGCCCCGACCGGGACTCGAACCTGGGATCTCCTGCTGACATGACAGACGCTCTATCCATTTTTTTTATTCCTTCTATTTTGTTCGATATAGTGCGTTGCGTTTAGTCTGGGCGGACGTCGCAAGATATCCGTTCAAGTAGATCGTTGATTCTTTGACTCAGTTTTCTTATTACAGAGAGCCCGCAGCCCTCTGACCGAACACGCTAACGTGCCGGCTGCCCCAGTTGAGCCACGGAGGGCACAGAGGATAGTGCGACTGCAGGTACTATCTCTCGCACTTTCTCAACTTGTATGTCCACACACTACATTCGTAGTGTCCCTACCGAACACACTCATTCTTACTAAGTCCCGTAAGAGTTCGGGTAACATGTGTGCATCCGCACAGAAGAAGAAAGTCATGGCCGGTATTGTCAGAACTATGTACTTATATGAATTTCGTTTCTGTTCTTTCCGACATGTCCGAAAGAACAGATACCAT